>NC_045796.1:8233214-8337726 GCF_009873245.2 Balaenoptera musculus
TTGTTGAAACAGGAACTCTTTTGTCATCTTGCACCCCAACCTTTTAGTATTTATTTCACTCCAGGAGTCAGTGGCTGAACCTCCCAGTTACCCAAGCCATAAACTTTGACTTCTCTGCTCAAGCCATCAATTCTCAGATAGACTCACCTCCAATTATCGCCTTGTTGTCTTCATTCCTTCATCCTTTGAACACACCGATTGATAACGTTACTTTCACTTAAAAATATTAAACAACTTCTCAGTTCAGACTCTAACATCCCTACAAGGTTCTTCATTTTTTGATCCCACCTGCAGTTTCAACTCTGGACCCCTCTATTAATCCAGACCTTCAACTTTCCTTGTCCCACCTGCCAGGCTGGATACATGGCTCTCATGCACTTGTAATCTCTGTACTGCACTGACTAACATTAGCCCTGGAGTTTGGTTGTCCCAGATCCTTGAAGGCAGGGACACTGCTTCCTTTCTAACCACAGTTCTTGGTTAAGAACTCAGATTGGGGTGGGGGAGAGCTAACTGGTAGTTTTTAATCCCTTTTCTGTAAATCGGACTGATTTAAATTCTGGTCATAGAAGGGAGAGAATAGTTAATTTTTTTTTTTTTTTTTTTTTTGGGGCTGCATTGGGTCTTTGTTGCTGTGCACGGGCTTTCTCTAGTTGCGGTGAGCAGGGGCTACTCTTCGTTGCATTGCACGGGCTTCTTATTGCGGTGGCTTCTCTTGTTGCAGAACGCGGGCTCTAGGTGCGCGGGCTTCAGTAGTTGTGGCTCTCGAGCTCTAGAGCGCAGGCTCAGTAGTTGTGGCGCACAGGCTTAGTTGCTCTGCGGCATATGGGATCTTCCCAGACCAGGGGTTGAACCCGTGTGCACTGGCAGGTGGATTCTTTTTCTTTTTTTTTTTTTAATTAATTTATTTTTGGCTGTGTTGGGTCTTCGTTGCTGCGCGCAGGCTTTTCTCTAGTTGTGGCGAGCGCGGGCTACTCTTCGTTGCAGTGCTCAGACTTCTCATTGTGGTGGCTTCTCTTGTTGAGGAGCACGGGCTCTAGGCACGCGGGCTACAGTAGTTGTGGCACGCGGGCTTTAGTAGTTGTGGCGCACGGGCTTAGTTGCTCCGCGGCATGTGGGATCTTCCCAGACCAGGGCTCGAACCTGTGTCCTCTGCATTGGCAGGCGGATTCTCAACCACTGCGCCACCAGGAACGTCCCTAGTTAATATAATTTAATCTGCAATTATTTTGTGAAAAATACTTAATGGAAGTTCGAGCTATATTTAACATAAAAAAACACAGCAGATAACTTTGGGTTCCTACTCAAATACTTCATCTTTGTAGAGAATCAGACATCGCCAAGGAGCGAATCCAGAAGATCCTGGCCGCTGGCGCCAACGTTATTCTAACCACTGGCGGGATTGACGACATGTGTCTGAAGTATTTTGTGGAGGCTGGTGCTATGGCAGTTCGAAGAGTTTTAAAAAGGGACCTTAAACGCGTTGCTAAAGCTTCCGGAGGTGAGTCTCCTGCCGGCTCTCGGATACTGTTACTACACGGGAGCATGTCCCTTTACATTGGATGTTAACAATAAGCAGTTCCAGAAACATAACAGTTTTTACTTTTTACTCCCTTAATGCTTTGTGCTACAAATATATGTATAGAGGCGTGTTTTTATGTAACTGGGCAAGTTCTTTTACTTGCTCCACCTCAAAGTGACATGGTTCCATCTTAGGATAAAAGGACAGTTGCTTGCCTGATGCTTAACTGTAAACCTTAACCTTAAACTTACCTTTATATGTCATCTCTATCGTAAATACACGTGTCTGAATCTAAGGCAGGATTTGAAAATATTCATGAAAGAACAGTGTTTACAGATCTTTGTAATTACTTTAATAGCAACTATTCTGTCGACCCTGGCCAATTTGGAAGGTGAAGAAACTTTTGAAGCTTCAATGTTGGGACAAGCAGAAGAGGTGGTACAGGAGAGAATTTGCGATGATGAACTGATCTTGATTAAAAAGTAAGAGCTACTTTCTAAATTATAAAGCTCTACAGATTTTATTTATTAATGAGTGCAAATAGGTCACCTTCCCATTTATTTGCTGCTATATAGTCTTTCAGTGATATAAGCAGTTATACGCATGGGATAAAATAATGTTGGGCCATTGTAAATTGAGGTGAAGTAACCATTTCATCTCTTCTCCATGGTCTAGACATTGCTTCCATGTCTAAATGTCCTGTGTAAGCAGGATTTAATCAAGGCACTTAGATTGCATTTATGCACAGATTTATTAAAGCATTGATTTGAGAATTTCACTGTTTTTTAAATAGCACTAAGGCTCGTACCTCTGCGTCGGTCATCTTACGCGGAGCAAATGATTTCATGTGTGACGAGATGGAGCGCTCTTTACATGATGCGCTTTGTGTGGTGAAGAGAGTTCTGGAATCGAAATCTGTGGTTCCTGGTGGCGGCGCCGTAGAAGCGGCCCTGTCCATATACCTCGAAAACTACGCAACCAGCATGGTAAGAACGTCTGGAAGCCCGTTTTCGTTTCTAGAAGGGCACGGCACTTCGTTCATGTGAATACGTCTCTTCTGAGACTTTAGCTGCTGCTGTGGGTTTTAATTTTCTTCCTTTTGTGAAGACACCTCATTGTCTTTCTTCTTAGGGCTCCCGGGAACAGCTTGCTATTGCCGAGTTTGCAAGATCTCTTCTTGTTATTCCCAATACTCTGGCAGTTAATGCTGCCCAAGACTCCATAGATCTGGTTGCAAAATTAAGAGCTTTTCATAATGAGGCTCAAGTTAACCCCGAACGCAAAAATCTAAAATGGTAAGCATACTTAACATTTTTCATTGTCATCTGTATATCAGATATGGTCGTTTGGTTTTTGTTTTAAACTCATGAAGGGTGATGACTAGTGATTATTAGCAATGGTGTGCCTTAGTTATCAAATCGGATTCTTCACCTCTCCCTGCTGCTCTGGGTAGAGTCATTTACCTACAGTAGGAAGGTTCCAGAGAGAAAATTATTTTTGGGTGGTCCACACCTGTTTTTAAGCAACCTCCTTTTAAGATATTAAATGATGTTTAGAAACAATTTCTTTACTATCATCTAGACTTTCTACACCTCTTTCAGTGCTGAATTTGTTTATCCATAATCAATTACTTTAGACTTAAAGGGATCTACTGTAAGGTCCCAACGTTTCCCAAGGTTAACATTTGAATGGAATAGCTGGCACTAATGAGATTACCACCTAGTCAACTTTTTAAATATTTATTTGGCTGCGCCGGGCCTTAGTTGCGACGTGTGGGATTTTCAGTTGCAGCGTGTGCGGGCTCTTAGTTGTGGCGTGTGGGATCTAGTTCCCTGGCCAGGGATTGAACCCAGGCCCCCTGCATTGGGAATGTGGAGTCTTAACCACTGGACCACCAGGGAAGTCCCCCTAGTCAACTTTTAAAGGGGTGGAATAGGATGGGTGTGAATTATGAAAGAGGCCATTTAATAGGTTTTTTTTCTAAATTGCAGGATTGGTCTTGACTTGGTCAATGGTAAACCCCGAGACAACAAACAAGCAGGGGTGTTTGAACCAACCATAGTTAAAGTTAAAAGTTTGAAATTTGCAACTGAAGCTGCAATTACCATTCTTCGAATTGATGATCTTATTAAATTACACCCAGAAAGCAAAGATGATAAGCATGGAGGTTACGAAGATGCTGTTCACTCTGGAGCCCTTGATGACTGACCTCTTTTATTTATGACAATGTTAAATGCAGTTATCTTGTTGTACCTCGAGTATTACACATTAAAGTGCAAAAAGCTGTCAAGTCTTGGAATTCTTGTGAAGTGGGAGATAGTTTCCATCCTCACTTTGGTCCTCTGATTTCACTAACTTAGTATTTTATTAGTTTAAAAAGAAACGAGGTTCAAGTTTAGTTTAAGCATAATTAATCGTTAAGCAGTTTCATCCTCTCAGAACACACATTGCTATTCCCATCCCACCCCCAATGCATAGGGCAGCAACACCACGATGTCCACCCTTGCGCTCCATTGTGTGTAACAGGGTGACAAGAATCCGGCAGCCAGATGCTCCAAGAGGATGGCCCAGGGCTATAGCTCCTCCTTCAGTGTTGACCTAAGAGGTAAGTTAGATTTGTGTCATTTAGTTTTCTCTGGACATAAAGTTAGAATCCCAAACTTGTCTTTTTCCTCTTAATGTCATACCGGTAAACTACCCTTTCAAATTCAAATTTTAGTTCAAGTTGCTTAGGAAGTGATTTGTACCCTTGTGACATCCATTCTAACTACCTTAGTTTAAGACTTAAAATACCCTCTTCCTGTGGGAAGTGAACTAATGCACACAAGTTTTTTTGCCTTAGGAAGCAATAATATAAGTGAACTCCCGAGTCCCAACAGGAACTTACCTAGTATCCACCCACTACTGTATGGCCAATACCTGGGACACATCCTGTGTTTTGCTCTTTACAATATTAAGATTGCATTGTGAATGGTCATTTGCAAGCTCTCTTCAGGACTACTTGCTCATGTTTACCTTCTCTGGGTTTAATCCAAGTTCTTTAGCTATTGCAACAGAGACGGCTGCAAAGGCTTCATTGATTTCAAATACGTCAACATCCTCCAGCGACCAACCTGCTTTTGCAACCTAAAGGAAAGGTTAATGGAAGAGAGGTCTAAAAACTCAAGTGGAACCATTCTTCATTGTAGATGTAGAAGCAGAATATACTGTATGATATTGAAGGATCTCTTGAAAATGCCACTTTGAGTTCCAAGTGGTAACACATTTTGCCTTGGTGACACCAATTCTAAAAGGTTTAAGGATAAAACACCCCTTGGAAATTCTATACTGTCTTCACATTTGAACCACTTAACACCTGTTACGTGTACGTGAGGTTATAGAGCAGAACTAGTTGCCCTATAAAGCACATGATCCAAATGCTGGCTGCTGTTTGTGGCAAGGGAAGAACGCTATAGATACAATTAAATGAATAAGCTCATTTAAGGCCAATGGGAGGATGTCTCCTTTTGAGACAATGCAAATGAAGCCTGATTGATAGGAATAAATATGAAAATAAAATCAAGCTCAGTCTTGGCATTTTGGAGTGGGAAGGATCTGAGCGAAGGTTTGAAGGAGGTAAAAGTTAATAAGCATTTACAAGTTACTGGTCTGGTCGCAAAGAGGCTTTAGCAACAAAACAAAGGACAGGTGCTAACATTGGAAATTAAACTCACAGCTTGCTTTATTGCTGGAATTGGTCCTATTCCCATAATGGAAGGCTCCACACCTGCTTGTGACCAGGAAACTATCTGTGCCAGGGGTGTAAGCCCACGGTTATCAGCTTCTGACTTCTTCATAAGAACCACAGCTGCAGCACCATCATTTATTCCTGTAAAATATGAATGTCTTAATTTCCAAAACGGTGCTCACTAAGTTACATACCTGTGTCTACTTTCTCCAACACCTGAAGACATGGGTTAATACCTCTTGACAAGATGATATAACACCACAGAACATTCCAATGGGATAAAGAGTGGAAAGATTAAAGTAGTGGGGCGGGGGGAGATTAATGAAAAGAAATGGAAGAAATAGCCCAGACCTCACAGGAGGTAATGGGAGTTCCTGGTTTTGGAAAAGGACAGAGGTGGTAGATAAAATCTGGAGTTCCCTAATTTGCTTTTTCACTTGTGTGTCTCGTTAGGATACTGCAAGGAAACCAAATCCATTTTTCAGTATATTGTACAGGTTAAGTCATAAATCTAAATATGAAGAAACAAATGATCAAAACTACATTTTTTTCCTAAAGCAACTGAAACAAGGTTTTAGAATAATTTGTATATAAATAATTGATGAAATTAAAAAGGTATTAACTTAGTAGACCTAGCAGAAGATAATACTCCCACAACTGCCCTTCAGAAAATCTAACCTGAAGCATTAGCTGGGGTGACAGTTCCTGTTCCATCTGTAAGGAAGCAAGGCTTTAGCTTAGACATGGCTTCCATGTTGCTCCCGTGGCGAGGAAACTCATCTGTTTTAACTTCAGTGAGACCTGAGAAAAGGGAAAATCATTACCCAAGATTAGTACAGTTCCTCAGACATGATATAGAAGGATTCACATTTGGAAGAAAAGGTTTATTATAAAATACTTTCATTCCAATAGGAAAGTACACACTACTAGTACAAATTACTGTATGTTAAGACATTTTATTAGCACTGTCTTCATGAGTGTTTTCCATATCCAGACAGCCCTTTCTGAGGAAGGCAGTTACAGGGACTTTTTTGTATAAAAGGTTGCTAAGATTTGGGGTATATAGGTCTTTGCTGGTTACGACTGACTGGATCTAGGGTGTCAAAGCCAATCTCATAAAGGCTGGGCATAATCGATGTCAGTTACCAGTAACAGAACTTGACTAGAGCGTTGCATATTAGAGAATAGCTAAGTGACCCCAAAAGATCCACCCTCAAGTATGAAACGCACACAGAAGCAACAAGAAGTAATGGACATTTGCTTCAGAGGAGATTGAGCCTGTAGGCGTAGAAAGGTCGGCTGCTTTCTCCAGTTTCTCCTAAAACGCTCCATCTACACAGCCATGTGGAGACCCTGGGCGAAAAGTGTCTGGATGCTGACACAGCCTCCCATGTCTCCTCCCCCACCTCACATTCAGATCTATCCTGAATATATCTTTTCTTTGCAACCTGAAAGACATAACAGACACGATGTGTAAACGTTCCTATATGTTATTCTTTTGAATATTAATAATTTACATATAAATAGCCCCGTTGATGTTTAAACCATTATGACTGGGCTTCCCTGGTGGCGCAGTGGTTAAGAATCCGCCTGCCAATGCAGGGGACACGGGTTCGAGCCCTGGTCCGGGAAGATCCCACATGCCACGGAGCAACTAAGCCCGTGCGCCACAACTACTGAGCCTGTGTTCTAGAGCCCGTGAGCGACGACTACTGAGCCCACGTGCCACAACTACTGAAGCCTGCCTGCCGCAACTACTGAGCCTGCGGTCTAGAGCCTGCGAGCCACAACTACTGAAGCCCGCCTGCCTACAGCCCGTGCTCCGCAACAAGAGAAGCCACTACAATGACAAGCCCGCGCACCGCAACGAAGAGTAGCCCCCGATCGCCGCAACTAGAGAAAGCCCGTGCGCAGCAACGAAGACCCAACGTAGCCAAAAATATAAATAAATTTATATATATAAAAAAACCTTTATGACTTATATACCCACCTTTTTTAGAAGATACAAAAACTGGTACAATCTCTTTGTCAAAATGGCCAGCTTTCTGTGCACTCTCTGTCCTGTTCTGGGACAGAACTGCAACCTTGTCCTGATCTTCTCTACTCACTTGCCATTTGTTGGCTACATTTTCAGCTGTGAAAGAAAAAAAAGAAAGCAAAAACCAAACCTTTTCAGGAACTGGCTTTCGGTAGCTCAAGTTTTTCACCTTTAAACAAGCACTGAGGCCCAACAATGGCAGGCTCGCTGGTGGCCTGAGAGTGCTCTGCGGCAATCCTTCACAGTGTCTGTGAAGTGCAACAGAAGCTTGTTTGAAATTTGTTTCTAAGATAATTAGTTTGGGTCTAGAGTAGCCCTTACCCTGGGCCTTACCCTAAACTGTGGCCTTTCTTAGATGTCAATGGAGTGTCCAGTGCGTTCAGTAAAGTCTCTACTCTTGTTGGTCAAAACTTCTATGTCCCCCAGCCATCTAAAATCTCCATTCAGGGACTTCCCTGGTGGTCCAGTGGTTAAGACTCCAGGCTTCCACTGCAGGGGGCATGGGTTCAATCCCCGGTCGGGAAACTAAGATCCTGCATGCCACATGGAGCAGCCAAAAAAAAAAAAATCTCCATTCAATTTCCTAGAAGCTGTTTCTACTAGGCCTTGTAGAGTGTTGCCCTGAACATACATAGCTAAACATTTGGCCAAAGCCTTAAGGGGACCCTTAGGCAGATTTCTGGAGCTCCTTTTCTTTATGGCTCCCTTCTCTCCAGTGCTCTGCCCCACAGACTTAGCTATCTGAGCAGCCCCAAACTCTGATTGCTACTTCTCCAGTTCTTTGAAGCCACTTTTCCCCAGATAAAAAGTTTGGAAAGCACCCCCAGGTAGAAATCTAGTTATAGTGGGTCTTTCCCTTCTTTCAAGAAGCTCAGTTTTGCATGATTGTTGGCCAACATTTGAAAACAGTTGGTTGATATATTCTGACCAGTCTTATACTTGTTTATAGTAGGAGGTCTAGTCTTTACTAATTACTACATCATGGCCTGAGCCATTATCTTTTTTTTTTAAGCAACAGAAATTTATTTTCCCACAATTCAGGAGGATAGGCGTCCAAGATCAAGGCACCAGCAGCCTTGTTTTCTCCTGAGGGCTCTCTCCTTGGAAACCTTCTCACTATATCCTCACATGGTCTTTCTTCTGCGCCCACATCTCTGGTATTTCTTCCTCTTTTGATAAGGATACAAGTCAGATTGAATTAGGGCCCATGCTAAAAGCCTCATTTCAACTTAATTACCCCGGAAAAGGCCCCACCTCCAAGTACAGGTCACATTCTGAGGTCCTAGGGGTTAGGGTTTCAACATAGGAATTTTGGAAGAACACAATTCAGTCCATGACACCTCGGAAAGGGCTTGGGAGCTGAATTTTTAATGACCATCTCCGGTGAGGTTGAGGCAGTCAGCTGGACTATGGCACTTTGAGCAACTCTGACACGTTAGGCCCTAGCACAGCACACATCGCCCGCGATGCCCACCCGTCTCTGCTGCGGCTCTCAGTCCCACAGCGACAGAGATGCCCTGAACTTCTCACTGTCCCCACACGTCCAAGCCCTCCCTCCCTTCCAGGCACTCGCACACACTGTTCCCTCTGCTTGGAACCTCGCCCTTTCCCTCCTTATCTTTTTCACAAGAATTCTTCCCACAGAACCAGAGCCACTGCCATACATTTGAGCAAGATGCTTAACCTGTCAGGGTTGGTTTCTTTAACTCAAAACTTAAAATGTTCTTAAGTTTTACATTTATATGCAGTTAAAGACAGGACTTCTTTTGATCTTCCAGTTGCTTTGCCAGTACACCTAGACCACAGGAGCCTTCTAGATGGATGAAGACCTGACTGCGTAGTGCAACAAAGACAGAGTTAGGTACCAGAAGTACTAGTTTATCTCTGATATTGCCTTTGCCACAAAGCCACTATTTGTGAGCTCTGTTCTGTCATATGGTAAAGTGAGAGTTTGATCCAGAAGAACTCTGAGGAACCTCCCACTACTAACATTCCCTGACAATCAAGGAGTCACAAAGGACAGAGGGAATACGTCCCCACTTCGGTTCATCAAATGGGAACTATCCCTGTCATCAGGGATACAAAATGATTAGGACACGGTCCCCGCCCTGAAAGAGGAAAGCACCTGCAAAGCCGATTATTATAGGATCTTTTTTAAACTTTTTACAGTTAGTATGTTTTCAGCCATGTTTGCCTTACCTGTAATGCCCATATGATAGTTGTGAAATGCATCTGTAAGCCCATCACAGAGCATACTGTCAGTTAGTGGTGTATCCCCCATCCGGACTCCCGTCCTCAAGTGAACCAAGTGAGGAGCCTGGAAACAATAAATACAAACGGATTAGGCTTGGTTGTAACTAGTCCTCTCCTTAGGATCCCACTCAAAACTATCCAGTGGGACTTCCCTGGTGGTGCAGTGGTTAAGAATCTGCCTGCCAATGGAGGGGACACGGGTTCGAGCTCTGGTCCGGGAAGATCCTACATGCCGTGGAGCAACTAAGTCCATGCGCCACAACTACTGAGCCTGCGCTCTAGAGCCCGCGAGCCACAACTACTGCAGCCTGCACGCCTAGAGCCTGTGCTCTGCAACAAGAGAAGCCACCGCAATGAGAAGCCCACGCACTGCAACGAAGAGTGGCCCCCGCTCGCCACAACTAGAGAAAGCCTGTGAGCCGCAGCGAAGACCTGACACAGCCAAAAATAAATAAATAAATTTATTTTAAAAAAACAAAAAAACTCTCCAGTGATTCCTCAGTCTGGATTCACCTAGTCCCCCTTGTGACCTGTCTCCCCCGTTCCAGTCCCTGTTCCTCCTCACCCAGGGCCCAGGGCCTGAAGACCCCTGGAATCAACAGGCTACTCCACCCTTCCTACTCCTGGAAACCCATTACTCTCCTCCCTACCCATTTCCAGTCTTCCATCAAACAAACCTATGCATTCTGTGTCCTATTTCCTTAAAAAGCTCACTTATTCTTTCCAAAGAAGCAACTAGTTATCTATTAAATGAAGAGCTCATCAAAGGGCTTAAGTGATGGTAACAATGTGTTACTTATTTTGATGGGACACATAATGCCTACAGTGAGAAAAATCAGGTTGCTTAATTAACTGATAGGGGGAGATTTCTCAGTAGGGGATCCTCCTAACTCCTACCAACTCAATAGCAGCTATCACAGAATGGAAAGACTTAAGGGTCAGAAGATCTCTATTGGAGTCCAGGCTCTGGGCCTCAGTTTCCTTACCTGTAAATTGGGAATAATACCAGGACTAAGGGCTGTTATGTCTGCATGTTTAAAAGCACAGCTGTTAGCACGGTCCCATCAGAATCACTCAGATTATGTTTGCTACTTCCACCCTGCCTCCTCCTGAGCCTCAGCAAACGTGGGGCTGAGTCGCCCTCTGCCTGCGGGATCCCCAGGTGAGACCCTGAACTCCTGCAGGAAGCAGGGGATGTATTTTTTCCTTTTCACCACTGTGCCGATTTGAGGGATGGAACTTGGTGAAACCAATCCCACGTGGCAAGCCTACTGGAGAAAGGCACTACTCAGTGGTCCTCTTTTCCATGTTCTGTGCTTACCAAAGGTCAACAAAATGTGGTCCCTGGAATACTCCTTGTCCTGTGCAGGAAGGTAAGTGGCATCATCTGTTTTCAACTTTTCCTCACCATGAGAAAGAAATTTAAAGCGAAGGATATCAACTGACTAATGTTATAGGTTTAATTCAGAAAATATTTTACGCTTCAGTAACATTTAATTTTATTTATTTATTTTATTTATTTATTTTTGGCTGCATTGGGTCTTCATTGCTGGGTGCGGGCTTTCTCTAGTTGCGGTGAGCGGGGGCTACTCTTCGTTGCAGTGCGTGGGCTTCAGTAGTTGTGGTGCACGGGCTCTGCAGTTGTGGCTCGTGGGCTCTGTAGTTGTGGCTCGCGGGCTCTAGGGCGCAGGCTCAGTAGTTGTGGCGCACGGGCTTAGTTGCTCCGTGGCACGTGGGATCTTCCCGGACCAGGGCTCGAACCCATGTCCCCTGCATTGGCAGGCGGATTCTCAACCACTGCACCAGCAGGGAAGCTCCAGTAACATTTTAGAAAAAAATATATTGTTCCAGTCACGCTGGTTGATAGGCTTTTTCTTCAACCTGGATTTCCCATCCGATTTGAAGAATAATTAATAATCAGGCAGGGATCAAGGTTCAATGCGTTTTTTACTTGTTCCCTGTTTGGTTCCAGCTCTGATACCATCGGTCTACCCTGCTACGGCCGTGGACGAGAGTTGGTCAGTGAGAGGTCAGCGAGAGCCATCCCTTCAGAGGCCTTACCTTGCTCATGTTCTCCATGCCTCCCGCGACCACAACGCTGGCGTCTCCTGCCGCGATGGCCTGGGCGGCAAGGCACACGGCTTTCAGGCCCGACCCACAGACCATCTGGCAGCTCCACGCCGGAACGCAGTAGGGGATTCCGGCGCCCACACTGGCTTGTCGAGCAGGATTCTGCCCACAGCCTGGAGGAAGGAACACGGAGGCCTCTCAGCAATCGAAGGGAAAGATAAAACGCGGGGATGGAAGTGAACGCCACATCAGGAGATTGCCAACCGGGCCTCCTGCCGCGTCCCAGCCAAGCCAAGCCAAGTTCCCGGCAGAGGCAAAGACCTGTGTGGACCTCACGCCCGTCCCAGTCTGACCCTTGAATACACATTATCTTGTGCTGTTCTGCAGATATTTTATTAATATAAGCTTTCATTCAGGGCTTCCCTAGAGGTCCAGTGGTTAAGACTCCACGCTTCCAATGCAGGGGGCGCAGGTTCGATCCCTGGTTGGGGAACTAAGATCCCACATGCCGTGTGCCAAAAAATAAAGTGAAACAAAAAATTAAAAAATGTATGAACATAAGCCTTCTTCTCCACAAAGAAGTTATTAATACTGTAAGAAGGAACTGTCTTCCTGATCTTTCTCTAGGGCTTGAATAAGCACACACTCCCTTATAAACAGAAGGCAGAACCTGGGCATTATTCCTGTTTCTAACTACGGACGGCTGTTTGCTTCCTTGATCATGGCTTAAGACACCTGGGAGGATAAGAGGGTTACTTAAAAGAGGAAACCTCTGCTAAGAAGCACTTCTTTCCTTGCTTAATATTCATCACACCATGATTAACTGGTTACATAACGAGATATGTACAAAATCAGAACTGACAATACCTTTCTATAATTCAGCTGTGGGCACTTCCTTCAGGGAATGGGAAGAAATACATCACATACTTAAGTTAATCAAAGTGGCAGAGAAGGGGATGGAGTAGAAAGTTTCAAATATCTTCAGTCGCCATTATCTGTTATCAACAGGTCAGTGTTTATACAGTGGCCGCTCTATTGCAAATTTCAGGTATACCGTACTGAACACCTCTCCTCGGTGAGTTTGTTGGAAAAGAACTAGCAAATGGGTCACTGAGAAAACTTTAGAGATTATATTCATCACGGTGTTATTAATATGGGATTAGGCTGGAAGCCTAAAATTTGAGATTGAAAATAGACACAGGAAAAATTATTATTATTTTAAAATATTTATTTATTTATTTGGCTGTGTCGGGTCTTAGTTGCAGCATGCAGGATCTTCGTTATGGTATGCGGGATCTTTAGTTGCGGCATGGGAACTCTTAGTTGCAGCGTGTGGGATCTAGTTCCCTGACCAGGGATCGAACCCAGGCCCCCTGCACTGGGAGCGCGGAGTCTCAGCCACTGGACCACCAGGGAAGTCCCAGGAAAAATTATTTAAAAAACAGTATCAAAATGTTCTCTGGGACTTCCCTGGTGGCGCAGTGGTTAAGAATCCGCCTGACAATGCAGGGGACACAGGTTTGAGCCCTGGTCCGGGAAGATCCCACATGCCACGGAGCAACTAGGCCCGTGCTCCGCAACAAGAGAAACCACCGCAATGAGAAGCCCGCGTGCCGCAACTAGAGAAAGCCTGTGCGTAGCAACGAAGACCCAACACAGACAAAAATAAATAAATAAATAAATAAATGTTCTCTGAATTAAATTCATAGGATACTAATTAATAAAGAAGACATTAATATTATTTAAGGTTCCTGCTTTTTAAGCTACAATGAATTACATCTGTATTTAAGTAAATAACTCCTTCATAAAAATTTTATGTATTTATTCATAATCCCCATCTTCAGGTACTTAGAGTAGTGCTGAACATAATTAACTAATGGTCTAGCATTTAGCAGAAAGTGAGGTCCATGAGACTGCGGATTCCTATCTGATATGAACACTGTTTATCCCCAGCTGATAGAACAGTGCCTGGAGCACAGCAGGTGCTCAGTAAACACTAGTTACATGATCCTGGAGGGTACCTGCGTAGGAGGTAGGACAGATATGGGTTAAGGAGTAGGACAGATGTGGGTTGAAGGCTGTGATCCTGGATAAGTTACTCAATCTCTCAAACTTTCATTTACTCCTTTGTAAAATGGAGAGAATATGATCCAATAGACTTCCTGAGAGGATTAATGAAAGCACTAAACACAGGGCTTTTAAAGGCCCAGCACTTAGCAGGCCCTCAATAAACATAGCTATTATTTTTATTATAATTGTGTGGAGATACCACAGAGGTGAGATATGGAAGAGAAAACAGAAACCAGGAGTGAAGGACCCTATGGCAACAGAGTACGTCTAAGTCGTGGGTCTGGGAAGAAGAAAGGAGGGAGTGGCCCAAAGGCAGCCACCTTTGGGCCACCAGTAAAGTTACTCATATGCTTTAAAGTCCTGGAGAGTCAGGAGAAAGTGGCGTGCGCTTCGACTTTTAAGCCCGCCCAAAAGGACAAGGCGAGAAAGGAGAATTAGGAAGAACTACAAAACTACAAAGTAAATGCACAGAAAAATGGGCCGGGTCTCAGATAAGGTAAGGACAAAAGTTGGCCGTAAGTAAGTGTGACCAATTATCACTAGGAGTAATTAGAATTTATGCTACTGAATGAGCGTGATACTAGTTAAGAATAACTAATTAGGCACTCTCAGTGGTCGTGGGTCTGTGAACCTAGTGGGAATCAGAAGTGAGCTGGAACACTGGTGATTCACCTACGCCAGCCCTCCAAGGGGTGATGTGCCCCCGTCTGGGAGCAACCCACCTTGCCGGCTCAGAAGTGAGCCCTATGCGGGCAAGGACTGACCTGTGTTGGTGGAGCTCTATCCCCAGCACCTAGCACAGTGCAGGGCACAGAGGAACTCAATACATTTTTATTGAATGTGTGACACTTTAGGGAAATACGGAAGGCCCTGCATACTCTCCCACGTGTCAGGCTGACCCTGCTTCTAAAGAAAGAAAAGGCAGTGGAGGACGGTGATCTAGGATCATGTAGGAAAAGTATATTAAAGACGCTTAGTGTTAAGCTGGAGAGAAGCTACTGATGGGGCTTGACAGAGGGGCGACAGGAGGTATTCTAACAGAGGGAACTCCGTAAGCAAATGTACGGAGGCAAGAACACAAGCTTCTGAGTTGGTGGGGGGCCGTGGGAGGGGAGGGTTAATGGGCTGCTTCCAACAACCTGACCTCTCTGCTGGGGTCACTGTGGAGTTACCTGCTGCCAAAACGTGTCCAAATATGACCTCTGATACCTCTTCGGGAGCCACAGCGGCCCTTTTCAGGACCTCTCTGATGACAGCTGAGCCCAGGTCATAGACAGGAACGGTGGATAAGGCACCATTGAAGGAGCCTAGAACAGAAGGGAACGCGAGGGCGGTGGAGAGCGCCCAGGGCGGCGGGGGACCGGCGGCCCGGTGCTTTCCCCCTGCGCAGGCGCCCACCGCATCTCGTCTGGGCACAGAGAGGAGCGTGGGTGCCTCGCAGCAGCCGAACCCCGGGGAGGCGGCGCCCAGGGCGTGCGGGGAAGCCGCGGACCCGCGAGAAACCTACACATCCACTCCCCAAATCCGAGCGGATGGGCACGGCCCACGCTTTCCTAACAAGAGGGGTCCACACTCCCCCGAGTCCAGGGCCTTTGAAATCTATACAGCACTAAGGACATTTGGGCAATTCTCTGTAATCCTCCTTTGACTAACGCGACCTCTACCCAGCGCCCCGGCACCCACCACCCAGCGGCCCCGCCCCTGAGGCCACAGGGCTGAGGTGGCGTCTCCAGAGGCTGGCCAATCAGGGGCCTCCCCAGCCAATGGGAGAGCCGGGAGGCGCAGTGGCCCTACCCAAGAATCCAATCAGAACACTCGGAGTGGAGTGGACCTCACCGCGCGAGGAGTGGGCGGGGAAGGCGGGCGGGGAAGGCAGGCAGGCGGGCCAAGGAAGGCGGGAGGCGCCGGGTGCCGAGGGTCCCGGAGGTCCCGGGGGTCCCCGCGACCGGGCCGGGCCGGGCCGAGCTCGCGGCTCAAACCCCACGCCGGGTCCGCCGACCACTCACCTATGATGGTCCGCGCCGCCGAGACGATAACCACGGGGTCTGAGTCTGCACTCATCCTGCCGCACTACTGCCTCTCGAGCTACGGTTGGCCCAGTGCAGCCGGCTAGTGAGCAAGATCCAGCCCCGCCTCTGACATGCCGTGCTGGGGGCGGAGCCTCAGCACGCCCCGCCCACCGCTTCCGCGGGCACCGGTGCGCAGGCGCGAGGGCGGGGCGGAGCTGGGCCGGGCAGGGGGCGGGACTGTGGAGTCTGAACTCACAGGCACGCATCCCGCCAGCAGTTCAGACGTTTATCTGAACACCCCGGTGTTGTAGTTTCTGTCTTGACGTTTTTGTTTTGGGGGGATAAGGTTGTCTTTTTTGAATTTAATGTTTTTGGAGTCAGTGAAAAGTGGGGTGACCAGAGTATCCCGCGTTCAGCCCGGGCTCTCGATCTCGGCAGCGAGAATTTGGTGCGAATCCTCCCAACTGCAGGCCCGCGGGCCATTCTGTTTGTGAGCTTTTGCTCTCGTGGCTTCTAAAGTTCCCCTTTGTTTTGCCTGGGCGCCAATAATCAATCATTCGTTTACTTGGGGGTTAACTTGGTTCTCTGTGCAAACAGTGGGAGGAGTCCGTACCCTTCCGTGGGGCTGGCCACACTTGCCAAGTTCTTGTACTGGAAGATGAGCTGTAGCGATGAGTGTGTGAGAGCCAGAGAGTCCCAGTGTCTCACAGATCAAAAAGATTTCCTCCGGTTGACTGCGGACAATCTGGAAGGCGAGGAGCATGTAATCACAGGTTGGATGACTCTTCTGCTTAAAACTTTTTCCAACATCCTATCCCCTACTGGGCAAAGTTCAAAATCTTTCAGAGTTCTATATAGGAACCTCAGTACCTGGCCCACTTTGCAGCCTCAGCTCTGGCTGTTTCCCCCTGGACACACCCCACGATCTAGTCTTCCAGAGAGAGGTCTTGCTTTGTCTGATTCTCTCTAGCCCCTGGGACAGTGTTGGACACACAGTAGGGACTTAATGCTTATCAAATAGATGTTAATGCATTTTCATGATATTATCCAAGAGCTTTAACCATCCCCAAGGGCTGCATATAGAGAGGTTGGAGTTTGCCATAGATACGGGGTTTTACAAATATTTGAGTAATAATTAAGATTGAACAATCATTAATTGTCAATATTGACAAGATGTATTTGAGTAAAGGGTAAGTACTTGGGTGGGGTAATCAGAGATGGCTGGAATTTCAAAGCTGAATAGACTTATTCTGTTTAAACCATTTAAAAGAATAGACTTGATATTTTTCACCTCTTTCCATGAAGCCAGTTATAGTGCTTGATTCCTAACATTCATTTTACTCCAAATAATTAGTCTTAGCCGTGGCCAGTGGTTTCAGAATGTCCACGTGACCTCATCTTGGCTACAGAAATGTGAAGGGAAACTTGCTGGGTGGCTCTAGGAAAGGTATTCTCACTTCTAAGAGGTACAAAGATGGGTCCTTCTTCCCTCTGGACATTGTGGTGTCTGGGGGTGATACCTGGAACTGCTGCACCCACCTTTTGAGCCAGCATGATTGCAAGGCCAACATGCTGAGGACAGCAGAACAGAGATGGAAAGAACTCTGGCCTTTTGAGGACATCTTCGAGACCAATCTAGAATCCACTCAACCTCTGATCTTCCAACTATGTGAGACAAATTTTCCTTATTGCTTAAGCCAGCCTGAGTTAGGTATTGTTCTGTTAAATGTAACTGAAAGCATCCTCATTCATCCAGGCTGACTTCCTGGTAGAAAGCTGAGATTTTCGGATGTTTGGTAAATCAAAGAGAATAGCCTAATATGCTAGGAAGGAAAGAGTTTCTAGGCGGGCGGTGCAGCTTGTTGAGAACACTGGAGCAAGAGAACTTACTTACAGGGTTGTGGAGAGGAGACTGTTGACAAGACTGGGGAATCCTTCTGAAGAGTTTTCAAGTAGATTGAAAACTCATTAGGGCCAGGGAGCCCCCATTAAGACTTTGCAGAGATACGCGGACGGGCCAAATAAACCAGAGAAGATAACTAGAGCATAGCCCCTGTGGTGAAGGAAATGCTTGGATAATGGTGGTCAGGAGAAATCCTTAGGGTCTGGAGTAGTGATAGAATCAGCAGTCTTCTGTCTGGAATGTGTTCCCTGTTCCGGAACATGAGTCTCCAAGGAACTTAAGGAACTTGTCCCTCGACTTCATGCTCTATCTCAGTGTCCCCTTACATCTCTGGCCACTCTTCAGCCTCCTTTGTGGGCTTACTTTGCCCCTTAATATATTCCCCATGGTTCTTCCTCTGCACGGGCATCCTGGGTAACACCAGTCTCTCCCATGGCTTCAGTGATCACCTCTATGCTGACAGCTCCAAAGTCTCTCTCTCCTGTCTCCCGAGCACACAGACCCTCTCCAATAAAACTTTCACATTGAAACCAAACCCATCGTATCCACCTCTCCAAGCCTTTGTTTTTTCTCTATTCAAATCTCAGTGAGTTTCTTCTGTTAACCAACCTACCATGTGGCACTCTACTTGGACCTCTCTTCCTCCAGGAAGCCTTCCTATCTCCTGCATTTGATGCCTCTTAGCATGTTCTACATATCTTTCTACTTACCATGTTAAAATTCCTAGTTTCATCTGTCTCGTCTACTAGACTCTATAAGCTTTGCAAAGTGATCTTGTTCTACTGCCTTATGCAGAGCTCCTAGCACATTATAATTACATAGGAATGAATACTAATATATTCTTTATGCCCAGTGCCTTACACATCTGAATGACTATGACTGTATTCTTCTGGATGCAAGGAATGTATTCACTTGTTTCTTTCCTGGAGGCTCCATTCAGAACCAACCTAACGGCAAAAACTGAAAAGACAATTGCTTGCTTTCGGTGAGTGGCTGCTCGGTTCCAAGCTACGTATGGGCCAGATAGGGACTCAGAATAAAGAAGAGGTGAAAGAGGGGGACAGTCCTTTTAAAAATTACATCTCCCTCATGATCCAGCTTCAAAGGGAATGAAATGACATTACCCAGCGTTGTAAGAAGTGTTCACTATAATCATGGAATAAATGAACTCCCAAGGAAGTGTCATCAGAGAAGAGCAGTAGGCAATGATTGGGTACAGGGGACAAACCACTATTAGTGAGAAATCAGGAACATCTGAGAGAAAACTGTCAGAAAGATGGCTTTGCATTATGTTTGCAAAAGTGTCCCAGAAACTAGAGTGCTCAGTTGCATCCAATACAGCCGAGAGGCCAAGAGAACTAAAGTCTAGTGAGCCCTATGTTAACAAGCACTTGCACGTATTTTTCTCATTAAAATGGTCCCAGCAGTAAGTATCCACTGAATCTTATGTGAAGAGATAGGAACTGGTACATCCTCTAATAGTGCCAGACATTATTAGAAATAGTCTCAATCCTTTTGTCCACCAACTGGTATCATTTCCTTCAAGGGCTCAATTAACCAGTTCCGAGAGATTATGCTTACCTAAACCCTCTTACCTTGGCGAGCTAGCATCTTGAGCTACGTACTTGGAATCTTTGTAATCTGCATTTTTTCCATCACTGCATCACCATTTCGTGATTCTTATTTAATTTAGCACAGCAACCGTCCAGACGGCTTGTGAGATGTCATCCTTAGAAGCTCACGTACATTTTTCCCTCCTGCTCAAGATGAAGGGAGGCAGAATGGCGCAGCATCCAGTCAGCTCTTGGCACCTGGCCTGGTTCAGCTGCCAGCTTTAAGGTTGGTATTGTCCAGGGAGCTTTAATGACGGCACCCTGGAGGGCAGCTCCAACGTTTACCAACCGTTTGCTTTTTATGTAACCCTTTTAAGTGCATTTCCTATTCTGTATGTGGGGATAACAAGTGCCTGTTTCATGGGGTGATGATAAAAATGATAATGCATATAAAATACCTGTCAGTTTCTGCCATGTTAAGTACTCGATAGATGTCAAAAAGGCATGTTAAGGCATTTTTTTGCTACCTTCACAGTAAACTCTCTCTGAAATAATGCTCAAGTAGAGACAGTGGAACTTTCTTATAATCTTGGGCTTTATCCAAGTTGACTGCCCATAAAATTACCCCTTTGGCAGTACTCAGCAAGCTTTTTGCCAAAAGATGCATTTCTCCATTTCCAGGATTCATCAAAAGAATGCTTAGGCACTTGCACCTGTCCAGCGTTAAGGAGTAACAAACACACTTGTAACTAAGGAATGCAAGTAAATACAGGCAGCTTTTCACTCTTCCATCAAAGATATTACAATCCATTCAATTAAAGCTATCATCTTTTATCCTTCGGTGGGAACTACCCAAACAATAAAAATTTATATTTGGAGTAGTGTGACCTAGGCAGAGTTTGTCATCAGGACTGGAACTTCAAGACAATAGTACTGGCGAACATCTACTAGCAGTCACTACATGCTTGGCACTGCTGAGGCTTCACATGTATTAACTTATTTATTGCTCTTTACAGGGCAAAACTTGAGCCACAGAGAAAGCAGTTGGCCCAAGCCATGAAGTAGACACACGGTAAAGCCAGGATCCAAACCCGTTCAAATCTAGGTCACTCTCTCAACCTAGATTACGATTTACCACCTCTTTTATCATAGTCATACCAGCAAATAAAGCATCCAATTCTAGAAATGAAGAATACTGACTCTGCACAGTCTTAAGTCCTCTCTGCCCAAGTCATTCATCCATTAATGCAGATTCAACAGAAATCTGAAAATTGGTAATGACACATAACAGGCCTATTAAATTTAGTCATAAAATTTTATCACCAGTTGAATAATTTTTTTGCACACACCAATGATTACATAACACCAAAAGGAAGAGAAATTCCATCTTTGTTTAAACTGAGCAAGTTAAAAGGATATACATAACAAAAACTAAAGCTAAAGCCCACAGTACTTAATAAAACCAAGGGAATATTTAGTATTTTAGTACACAACAAAATGTTTATAAGCAAATTTATTTAAAATTGTGTAGGATCTTTTTATTTGAAGACTGCACAAAAGGTTAATCAAAAGGTAAGAAGTGCAGTATTTTACATACACCATGAAGACCAGATACACTTGTATGCCAGTTAAACAAGCAGAAACATAGGAGTTATTTTCAAGTAAGTTGTACCTCAGTTTCAAATGTCATTATCTCTACTTTTGAGGTTCCTTGATTATATTACAAGTAATATCTAAAACGAGAAAATATTTTGCTTTCAGCAAAAATCGTATTTCATCTCAACCACATATGTGAAAAGTTATTCTAAAGCCATTCAGTTCCATAGACCTTGATACTTAATGTTTAACATGACAGGAAATGAAGCAAACTTTGTCTTACCTCTTTAAAACATTTCACCTTCATTCTAACACCCTACACCCTTACTATGTAATATGACCAGATATTATTAGTACAAATCAGTAGAAGTGGCCAATATTTTAACACAAACATCACTGACTAGAGATACCTAATTACCTGAAATCATTTCACAAAAACAAAGTCTACTTTTTCAATTAAAACCTAACAAATACTTAGGTGACTATTTTCTTCTTTATATTTTTTGTATTTTCAAGTATTTTAACAATTATTTTTACAAGTCAGGAAAAAACATTAAAGTGTAGTCCTAAACTCCAAGTTCATTTTCCAAAACAAGGGATAAATTAAAAAAAAATTAAATTCACAATTAAATTTATGCATGGACTTAAGTTTCACCTTTGTGGTATGTTGAAGAATAATGAGTAGACATTCAGCTAAACCAATGAAAAGAAATGACAAATGCTAAACACACATAAAGAAACAAAAAACAACTAATGTAAGGAGTTACAATAAAAATCTTTATTTAAGTTTGGTCAGTACAGGTAAGATATACTGGAGTCACAGAGCAATATGCATTAACAGGATACAACGGTTCATAAAAACTGAGTAACTATGCACACAAATTTCTTAAACATTCAGTCACCTAAAGAGGAAATGCACAGATGTATGGTGGAAAAAACTGTATCTAACACTGAAACTACTATAGGACTCCTTCAACAAGTCCAACTTTCAGTGATAAAACTACTGTACTGGGCAGACCTGGCAGTCATAAACCCACATCTACGCTAACAAGTCTGAATGGTGCCTAAGTACAATAACAGCATGAAGAAGAATGCCCTTACACAGCACAGGTTCTAGGAGAGACACAGATTTAAACAGACATCATTGTGTTACACTTTAAGGAAAGATTTCCATTTACAACTTCACATTAACTCATATAAAAATAACCTGACCCTACACAAAATGTCCTTTTAGCAACATTCAAAGTAATTGTTACAATTTCCAAAGTGGCAGAGGTATTGAAGCAAAAAGAAAAAAAAAAAAGGAAAAAAAGAAAAAGGGAAAGGAAAAAAGAAAAAAAAAAACACCCACAAAAAAGGCAAATTGTGACAAAAGTATGAATTAATTTTCCGGACAGTATCCTCTCCCAAATTAAATGACACTGTATAAAAATTCGCTGGAAAAAATTTTACAAAACTGAACCCTGTACATTTACACTTGAGTCCAAGCCATTCTGAACGTGGCGGGAACCCGTAGTTCGGTTACCTTTCCCACTCACTGTTTTCTCCTCTTGAGGGTCATGATTGGAGTCTGTGTCATTTGAGTGGTGTGTGAGAGAGTTTTCACTGCCCGTGGGAGAGTCTACACTTTCATACCCCGCACTGAGTTGGTTTACGTAACTACTACCTCCTCTGCCAGTTCTCTCCTCCGAGCTGTTGGAGGCCTTATTACCATTCCCTGGTGAAGAAGGGAAGTCATCTTCGGCTGTGTCCCCCTCCCTATGAAATCCAGACCCAGACGTCCTCTGCCGGGAGGAACTGCCATTACTTGGTCCGTTGGCCAGACGACTGCAGTCTTTACCTGTGGCCTCTGCCTGTCCTACAGGCTCAGAAGATGTAGTCCTGCTGGTACTCGGGCCTGGGGCTTGAGACTGCTGCTGTTGGTACTGAGCCAACTGCTGGCGTGTCTCCTTCAGTTGTTGCTGAAGAACTAGAATGGTACTCTGCATACCCTCTACTTCTTCGTCAAGTTGAATGATGAAGTCATTCAGTTCTGTGCAAAGGAGAGTCAAACCTACTTTAATCTCTTTTAACATATTTAAAAATATTTCTTAGTGCCTGCACAAAGCCAGGCAATCAGTAAATGTTTAAGTAAACAAAGAAAATTATAAAATCACAAGAGTACTTTAGAATTTTGCTTGGAATTTTAAAATAGCCATTCAACAATGAGTTTGTTTTGGGGAGGAAGGCAAAAGCTTAAAATAAATATATTAAAGCAACCAAACTGAAATTTATTCCAACTATCTAGCCACATAAAACTGGTCACAACCACAAAATCTGTTCCACGTTTGCTGACCTACGGGCCCCCACGTCCAGCCCCTTATGCCTCATCCTCCTAGCCAATGTCTCAGCTCCACAGCAGGTTAGCCCCTGGGGAAGTGCAGTCCTCTACTCTAATATGCCAAAGAAGCCTATGCAGTCACCAAGGATTATCCCTCATCCAAGAACAAAATTCAGAGAAAATAACTCTTGAAAACTGATAAAAATACAGATGTCTATTAAGTTCTAAAAAGGCCTTGGGGGTGGGGTGGGGGGGAGTTCCTTTACTACTATACAAAACCTCCTATTTACTATATTTACAAATAGTGAGAGCTAAGAACCATCACTTTTAAAAGGCAGTTTTAAAGATATTGCTTGACTAGCGACCTTCTTTGCAATTAACTACAAATTTGCAATTATATTTAATCTCCAGAGCTTGGGTATTTTTCTTACTACTAATTTTCCTCACAAAGGAGAAACAGCATGGATGAAACTATACTTGCCCAACAAAAAAAGAGATGGCAGCTGACAATTAAGTTCCATTTGTCTTAGCAAAGAACTATTACATCTTATTCACTAAATAGGATCTTAAAAGGTAAAATCAACTATATACTTTTATTTATTTATTATTTTCTATTTTTGGCCATGCAGTGCGGCTTGCAGGGACTTAAGTTACCTGACCAGGGATCGAACCCGGCCCCAGCAGTGAAAGCGCCGAGCCCTAACCACTGGACCGCCAGGGAATTTCCACAATCAATTATATATATTTTCAGATCCCTGGAAATAGCCTAATACTTTCAAGATTTACACTTACAGAAACTGGTTAAATGAAGATATTCCCTCTTTTAAGCACTGAATATAAATTTATATAGCTACATAATGCCTTAGTAATACAACAGCCTTTCTATCTTTTGCCAAATCCCACCCCTAAAAAACAAAAACTTCTTATGAAATTTGCACAGTAAACAATTCAGGGGGTGAGGGGACCGCTAAGATTAAATGGCTTTGTTTGCTGACTCAACTGGAAATATTTCACTTATAATTTTATAGAACCATTGGCAGAGATGAGCATATACAGACTCTAATCTATAATACTCATGCCTGGCAGTATTTTAGAGCCAGTGCAAAGTTAACCAAACTTTTCAAAAAACCCCTTACCATCCTGACTGCTTTTAAGCTCCTCACTATATTTCTTCTGTAAAGCCAATTCTGCTTCAAGTTGTGCAATACGTCCCTGGGACAGCTGCCTTCCAAGCTCTTGATTCTCCTGGATAAGCATTCGACACTTCGCCATTAACTTTTTGCCTGTTTGGCTGTAAAGGAAAGAGCCATTCATCACAAAATGAAGACAAAACTCTCTACAACCTTCTTTGCTTGCGATTATTACGACGATAGATGTAACACGTACAGAACATGACACTATGTCACAGCAGATGCCTCCCTACAATTACCATCTTCTTTTTGGAACACATCCATCTTGTACATTGCAGTATTTTGCCAATACAGCAGCAAAAATTAAAAAAACCTGAAGAAAAAGTACCTAAATGGCCACTTTTTGTTTCTATTAATAACTGATTCTGAAATCTATTTTTATCCCAAATTATAATTTGAAATAGAAACAGGCCAATTAATTAACACACATTTTAGATATACCAGTATTAGTAAAACACTAAGGTACTTAGCTTTATGGAACAGAAAAGTTCTTGAAAGGGTAAATGCAACATCAACCACAATGTAAACTTCTTTAAAATACCTAATATATAAAAATCAGCACCTATAAATATATAAATGAATGAGAGTATATTTATTCCTGCTAGATCAGCATTTTTAAGGATGCCTCTTAATAGGCAGTTCTCACAAGAATGTTTATTTACTGCATTAAGTGAGGCCTGTTCAGTAACTGTTTTTAAAAAGCCTTAAGACTATTCCTATTCACCAATCCCTCATTTAATTTCATATGATATATATACTTTTGAGCTGTCTTAAACTGAAAGTTTTTGAAATTTTAATATTGGTATGTGGTGAAGATTTTATCCATGTTGAAAAGATTACCCTTAGGACACAAAAATAAGGTTGGCGTTACTTATCATAAATAATGCAAATATGTAAGTGTCTGCCAAATTAGGAGTGCCATACTTTCAACAAATTAGTTACCAAGTGCTAGTGCAATGTACTATAGACCTACGTGCATATACACAGCAATTGCAAAAATGCAATCAATGTTCATCCTCTATATTACTATTAAGGATGAGATGAATTTGAAGTAGTATATCAGGCAAATGAAAGCCCTATTAAAGGAATTAAAAGAAGAAAATAGAAAGTGTCAGCAAAAAAATTTTTTAACCAATAAGGTCATTCTGAACTTTACTCCATCACAAGAATATCAAACTGTCCCTATCCAAGTTTCAAAGGTAACATCACAATTATATACTTAAATTAGAAACTCTTTAAAAGTCATTATTTCTGTTATTAATGAGGCTGAAGAAAAGCAGTGAAGTTTTATTGAGACACTGTTACTGGGGCTTTTGATTGCATTTTTGCAATTGCTGTACACACACTTTTTAAATGTTTTAAAATGGGAGCACTTTGTAAATGATTCTCATTCTTTGGCTCAGTGTTGCAAGGTTCTTTTATCAATAGCACATGTTCTTACCCAATATGATTCAAGCAAAAGTTTTTAATACATTTTCCTTACACAAATCTCTGGTAAAACCTGGGGTACCACTGCGCAAAGGAGCCTCAGATGAAAACCATGAGTTAGCATGTGGTAAGGGTTTTTTCTCTACACTGCAACTTTATTAGCTGATATTTCTGTTCATTGTTATTATAGCTCCAGATATCCCCCATTTCCTATAAGCACCCTCAGACTTTAGCCTCTACTGAACAAGAGTTTAGAAATCAAATGAGGAATAAGAAACACGCACCATCATCTAAGACGGGGGCATTCCTTCCACTTTACTGCCTATGCTCCCACAACACTGCTTTCTTGCAAAGTATATGGCATCGGTGTTTACCAACCTGAGAAATCTTTTATATGAATTTTTAAAAACACAGACAATTGTAAAATCAATACATTAATTTGTGACCTGACTTAACCTCATATAAAGTATCACAAATTCTAATGCAAAAAATATTTCATTTATGAAGTCATGCCTTTTTATAAATGCCTGTTCTAAAATAATCCTACCACTTCTAAAATTAGTGATCACTTTAAAACAAAACTTCACAAAACTGCTGTTCTTTAAACATTCTGTAACTTTACGTCATTTTACTATGTCATGTAAAATTTGTGTTGTGTTCATCATATCACAAAAGATGGTAAGAATCCAATTACAAGTAACTTGTCTTTGGAATAATTTTACAAAAAAAATCTAACAACCCACAAAGAAAATATAATAGGAAATAACTTAAGAGAATGATTTATAAAAAAGAATGGACACTGTACACTGCTTTGTTATCAAGGGGAAGGGAGACAAGGTATTCTGAAGAGGTGTACACACAAGTACCTAAATGTTTAAATGCAAACTGAAAACTGTCAAAACACTGCAATATATCCCTCTAACTACTCTAAATATACGCACTGTCACATGTATGAAATATTTTAACTAAAGTGGACAACATAATTCATGAGATCTTTCTCTCTTAAAATTAAAACAGAATAAAAAAGTAGAAAACAAAACAAAACCCACACAACCCATTCTATTTGAATTATTCCAGACAGAGTATTGATTGAGGACTATTTGTTTCAAATTAATGATGTATTTATACCACCCGATGAACTCTGGCTTATAGCCTACTTTTTACAAAATAAAAACCCATTTATAGGTAATTAAAATAAATTATGATCCACTAATACAATGAAAATATTATATAACCATTAAAAATGGTAAGTAATTTAAATATAGTAAAAAATGGAAAATGCCCAAGGATAAAGTGGGGTGGGGTTGGGAAAGCCCTGGTACAAATCATCTGTATGTATGTATACATGTATGTCACCTTTGTTTAAAATCAATATATATATATATAATTACTGTATATGCATACAAATTATCTTGATGATACCCAAGAAATTTAAAAGTGGTTACTACTCCTGGGGAATACAACAGGGAAGGGCAAGGTCACACCCAGGAGTAAAACTCACTTTTCACCTCCACTTTTCTTTACACTGTTTCAATTTTATACATTAGCATGTGTTACCTTATTAATTAAAAAAATTTTTTTAACAGTAAGAAGAAAAAACCCACGTCAAGGTGACTGTTACCTAAGTGGCAAAGAAAGATGCTTGGCTAAATTTCAGTACATGTTAATGATACCTTTTACGAATTATTTCCTGACCTACTAAGAATACATAGGCCTTCTCTACTGTGATCTTAAATGGCATAACATAGACACAAAAGCCTTAATTCGGGCACAATAAGCCAATTTCAAACAGACTTGGTTACTTACCCTCCAACCCCCACAAGCAGTGAGAATTTTAGAAGCGACTTCTTGCCGTGAAGTCACACAAACCACTTCTCCAGCCCACCCTCTGCCCCACAACCAGTTCCCTAAAGCACACACATACAAGATACTTACAATTGATTTGAATGATTAAGAGAGAACTTAAGTCACCCTTGTTAAAACTGCACTTAAACGTTGGGGCAATCTGGAACATTTATCTTCCACTCATCTTAGACTCCATTATCACCAAGTGAAAATTCGAATTGGTGACTTATAGAATGATCTGACGAAAAAATTCACCTCCAGGATTGGATGGAAGCATGAAGAAAATAATGCCTCTTTTATCTAAATGATCAAATGAATTTGCTAGAAATGATCACTATATATATATATATTTTTCTCCAATTCACAAAATGTCTCACTTAGGCCAGCCCACAGTTCCAATACATTCTGTCCCCAATCTTCTGGCAGGCACCCTGTGAAGCTGTCCCACATTAATGTCTACTGCAATATCCTGGGACAAGGTGTCAAAAAGCAACAAGTGTCAAGTCTCCTTGTCTTTTATGATACCAGCTGGAAAAAAAGTAGGTCTTTAAAAAATGAGACACAGAGCCTTTTCCTTCACTTTGAAGAGCACAGCAACAATTTTTTCGAAATCAATCTGCTCTCACAGCCCCCCCAAAACCAAAATGTTAGAAGTACAACAAAATCATCATAGTAATCCTTGAACTTAAAAAACAAAACAAAACCAAAACAAAAAAAAAAAACCAACTATTTCAAGGCACATTTAATTTAATATCAAGAGTGCAATACAAAAGGCCCAAATACAATGAAGGAACACATTCCCCCATTAACACCAACGACAATGCTCTTTCAACATGTGCCTGTTGAATGGAATGGGGATTTAATAAATTTCACTACTGAAAAAAATAACGCAGTGAGTCTCATCACAGCTAATATCCTTATACAATCTAGTTGTGAAATGAATGTTTATAATGCTTCAAACAGTTTAGACCTGAAGTTTGATACCACACCTTCATTATTTGTACAGTCCTCAATAAGATTATCTACAGTATTAGCAACCATTCAAAGAACAAACCATTGAGTAAAACCACATTGATTTAAGGCTCAATCAAGTAATATGGAGCCCCAAACTAAATGGTTAAATATATGAACTACTTGTACTGACATCTATTATTTGATTCTCTCATGACTATTAAGTTGGTTCTTAGCAAATAAACCCTTTAAAGGCAAAATTCACCTCATTTGAGTTTGACCCAGAAGTTCAACAACAATCACGAAGTCCACAGTCTTATTGGCAAAACTGATATACAGTGTCTCTAAGTCACTATGCTCAAGGTTAAGAGCGATGCATATTCCATCTTTACATTTACTGGAATTTTACATGTTCAATTCATGATTTTAAATCTCTAGGTTTTCATTCCTCCAAACTGTCTGAAGACACAGTGTGCCACAGACTTAAGACTTCTGTTTCTCCCTCTATTTTCTTCAAACAGAAACATTTCTCAAGTGTCTACATGTTCTAGAAGGGGAATTTTTCGGAGGTGGCCACTTCTTCGGAATAGTCCGACGCCATCAGGCCTCTGAAGCAAGGGGAGGGGGAAGAGAAAAAGCTGAAACACAAGGTTCATCTGGTAAGTTTTACATTAACCATTACAAGCTGGACAGTATAAGAATGTGGCTTTTTGGCTCAAGAAGTCTGAGTCTTGGTGTGGAAACGAGTACTCGGCTGTCCCACCACAGCTTTCTCGTAGTGGGACTGTCAGGGAAGTCTTGACTGGGGAGTATGATTTGTTTACCTATCAGGCGTAAACTTCCAGGCACTCAGTTCATTTTGGGCTTGTTCCAGTTTGTCTTTAGTCTGTTCCAGTTCACCTTTCATTTTTAGGAAAAACAAGTTGATCGCTGGGTCTACCATTGTTGATCTCAGTTGGGCAACGCTAGGCTGCTGGACTTGCTTGAGGTACTGGATTTGAGTCTGTGCAAAGCAAAAAAAAACCCCAATTACTACCAAATCAAAAGAAACATACCTAAGAAGATGAGATAAAATCCCTTTCATTCACTGGATTTACCAACTTGCTTGTTAAGTCCTTTCCCCCCTTGATCATAAAATCCTCTAAAAAAATTACAAATTAAAAACAACTATTTGGGAATTCCCTGGTTAGGAGGGTCTAGTGGTTAAGAGTCAGTGCTCTCACTGCCAGGGCCTGGCTTCGATCCCTGGTCAGGGAACTAAGATCCCTCAAGCTGCGCAGCCAAAAAAGAAGAAAAAAAACCCCCACGAAACTATTTAAGGTTATCCATGTAGGAGGTAAAGGCCATTTGATTGCACTCCATGTTTGGAAACTTCAAATATAAGGAGACTAACACGTTGGCAACCAAAACAGTACAAAATCAATCAATCAATCAATCACTGTTATATTTACTAAAAATGCTGATGCCCACTGGGGGAAAAAAGCAAAGTTTAAAATATTACTTATGTAAAGTAAATCTGTGCTTATGGGAAATTAGTCTATGTACAAGTTCCCTAAAAATACACCAGGTACAAGATTATAATTTAAAACATATTTGCATTTCTAAATTTAAAAATGTATAGTACTTACATATTTACATGAGTTGGCATTACAGCTTTATAAACAGCACCGTAACCCAAAATTACGCACATATTCATTTTTTTTCCCTCCAAGTAGATTTGAATCACAGCATTGTAAGGCTGGAAGGTGACTGACCTGGTCCAAACTGCTTATTTTTGAGAGATTAAATAAGCCAACTGTCCAAGGATAGTTAGTTCAGTGCCAGTACTAAAACTAGAATTCTTGTTCTCAAGCCTCCTGACTCCCAATCTAGGGCTTTTTCCACCATACCAAATCCCTCTACTTACATATGAAACCTTCAACTTCAACTCTGGTTGTATTATTTACTAGCACACTAAAAATACATTTCTAAAATATGAGATACAGTTTATCAGCATTAAATGCATCACTTTCTTCACACCCAAAGTAGATCTGGTTCAAGATCCTGCTCCACACTAAACCTTAAATAGGATTGAAACTAACCTTTCCTAAGCAGCTAATTTCTACCATAAAAGATACAAATATACTAGGATATATTTAGTTAGTATTTCACTGAGCAAACAGAACTATTTTTTCCTCTTTCAGCTTGAGGAATTTTAAAAGTAACTCATTTTAAACCAAAAAGTACACCTATTTATTCAATATAATGCCAGCTGCTGAGGTAATCTAACAGGAATAAAGCATGCCATGTAACATATACCACGTACCGCTATCACTAAAGAAAACACTCCCTCTCTCACACTAACATAGTTACTAGTATTTAGATTACAAAGTGAACGGCCCTCATCTGCTACACATAAGCTTGCCATTTCCTTGTGTTTGCTCCTGCTGCCCTCTCTGCAAAACTTCACTGTGTTCTAATTGAAAGAGCAGTGAGTTCTTCGGCTGGCCTGTGCAGAGAAGAGCTGTAAAAAAATGTGGCTGTAAAAATTTAGGTTCTACTTGAAAAAAATCTTAAATATAGGTTGAGATGGCAAAAGGGTGATGAGGCATCACCAAAGGCCCTGATTAGGCATAATATGATCAAAACTGCTAGTGTATATGGGATGGCTGTAGAATCACTGAGGTGAGTCAACAGCACATACTATCTAGGCAACTGTTAAGGAGTATCTGGATTAGGATGTCAAGAATAGGATTCAAGAGATTGAAAGAAATCAAGATGCACTGGTTTTATGAGACATTATCATCAGCACCATCTATTCACACTCTACCAGGTGCTAGCACTCTGAAGGTAGATTCATCCTTTGCATGTGTAAGCATCTGGCACAGTGCCATGTTAACAGGGAAACCTAAAACTATTAATGAGTAAATGGTAGAACCCAGAGTCCTAAATATCGCAAAAAAAAGGATTAAATGGTTTTGAGACTAGGCACTTGAGAAGCAGTACTCATACCATTAGACGTGAAAATCCTAAGAGAAAAAAAAAATTGAATGGGATGGGTGGGTGTTACAGAAAGGAAAACAAAAACAAAAACCCTATATTCAAAATGTTGGTAAGACTTCTTGGAACCAAGTATCTAGGTTAAAAAAAAAAAAAGCCAAAGGTGGGAATGGTCAATAGTTGAAGTTAGGGAAAGTAAAGGCATATGAGTGCTGAGAAAGAGAAATTTCTTAACACATTCATTAGTGACTTTACAGAAAAAATATCAGTGGCAGTGCAGATGGAAACTAAATTGGCAGAAATAAAAGGAGTGGTGAGAAGATAGAGAAAATAACAGAAGCTACTCTTCAACAGGTAAAGAAGTCATTCTGAAAAAGTGAAGGGGACTTCCCTGGAAGGCCAGTGGTTAAGACCCCGCACTCCCAACGCAGGGCACAGGGGGCCCGGGTTCGATCCCTGGTCGGGGAACTAAGGTTCCACATGCCGCACAGCAAAGAAAAAGTGAAGGAAAAGGGACTAAAGACTTTTGTGGAAATGTGGACAACAGACAGCGTCTGCACAAGCAGAATAAGGGTTGTGATTAAGCCCGAAAGAACATCTTACTGGTGAGAGAAGAAACAGAACTGTGCCCCACAGATGATTGGTCTCCAGTGACCAGAATATTGCCTTATGCATTAGATTTTAATAACTATCAAATGGAGATTACACAAAAAAATTCAGGAAAATTTCAGCTTTTCAGATGAGAAACAACAGGGAATTCCCTGGCGGTCCAGAGGTTAGGACTCAGCACTTTCACGGCAGGGGCCTGGGTTTGATTCCTGGTCAGGAAACTAAGATCTCGCAAGCCGCGCAGTGCAGCCCAAAAACAAAAAAAACAAAAAACAGAAAGGAAAAAAAAAAATGATTAGAGACAACAGGAATAGAGCTGCCCCTATTTTATATAACTGACATATACAAACACTAAAAGAAAGGGCTAAGACTGTCAAAGACAGCATAAAACTGACTCTAAATTCAATCCCAGAGCTAAAGGATCAAATATACCATTAGATTTCAGATCTATGTAGACATGGCAAATAGTACAAATGAAAGATTAAGAATTAAAAGACATGGTAGAAGTTGATGATACTAAGAAAAATAACTTTATGCAGAAAGGGGTAAAGACAGCAGAGGAGAAACTAATCAGACGGCTTGCTTAGTAAAGAGTAAATGCTGCTTATACCCTCAGATATCACTTAAAGATATCTGAACCAATATACTAATTCTTATAAATCATGGAGATTTCAGAGAATAACTTAAGATTTTTGACTTCTTGGCCACAGAAAAATTACTTTAAATCCAATGATGAAAGGTTATCTATCAAAATTTTACATTTAGCACATTTAAGCTCAAAGCATTTCTACCTTAACAAAATGTGCATCTATAATTCGTATTAAGTATACAAAATTAGCTTAATGTGAATGAATACATGTCATAATGTGATCCAAACCCCAATTCCTCAAAAAGACTTTAAAACATTTGAAATACTTACAGTACACTCTTGCATCTCTTGCTCCTTGGTTGCTAGTCGCATTACAAGAATGTTTTCCCTGCGTGCAGACTCTTGCTGTTGTTGCTTTAGTTTTTCTTCAGATTCCCTTAAGCCAGTTACATCATTAGCTGATGATTAAAAGGAAAAAAACCCCCAACATCATGAAATATAATTTCAAGATCAAACTGAACTAACCAAAAGAAAGTTCTGATTGCCTTTGAACAATGATAAAAACCAAGGTAAAAAGTTTAAGTCTTTACTTTCTATTCTGTCAATGCTTTTGTAACAATGAAATTTGTTCCTGATCATGAGTGCTCTTTTAGGAGTTAGTGCTGTTATACGGGTCCACAGCCACTTAATGCTAGACGGGATTACGTTGTTATAGGCTAATCTGTTACCAACAAACACCAGGAAACTTCATTTATTTGCATTTGTTTATACTATGAAGTATTCACAAAGTCCTGATTAGTACCGTTTTTAACCTATTCAATATAAACATGCCCATAACTGCAGAGACAATTATTACTTTAAGCTTTCATAATGTTCACAACTTCTATGGATTATACTATAATCATACAATAACTGAGATTTTAGGATATTAAGCTTTCTGAACTTGGAAAAGTGTACTGGTTTTTATACTCACAAATAGTATGTTACTCTAACTCAGTGAAAAGTGACAAAGACTAAATTAGTCTGAAATGATAAACTTTGTTGTATTATTTTTAGCAGATGTTGAAAAATCCATAAATACATAGCTATATCCTATTGTTACAATTTAAGCTATCATAAATTTAATACTGGTTGCTTCTCTCTTCTAGAGTAATAACTCATGCTTCACTTGAAATTTCTCTGTGGAAGGGACACATCAAGGAAAGTTTCAAGTAGTTGTGAATTTCCCTATCTATGCTCTCTTAGAACTTTGTAGTTCAGTTAAAAGAGAGGTGCTATTATAAGATTATTGCAGGTTGGTCTTCTCCAATGACTGCAAACTCTTCAAGAAGAGAGAGCATGTCTCATTCACCTATTTCTTAGCACCCAGCACAGTGCCTGGACAGAGTTCCTCAATAAAATGCTTGAAGAAAAATTACTTAGTAAAACCAGTTATCCTGTGCTTATAACAACAATCTAAAAGGCAATAGTCACATAGTCTTTAGGAAGCTAAAACTCAAACTTACAGTTAAGATCTGTGTACTTGCCCTCCAAAGCTTGCACATATGCTTCATATTGTTTCCACCTAGTACAAAAATAAATCCATATTAGTTGTTATGTTTAAATTGCTTTTATTAAATATACTAGAAAACCACATCCATAAGCTTTAAGTAATACTGAGAATTCCACTTCATGAATTTTAACGTCTCTTCCATTTTGAGATAACTATAAGTCTAGTTTAACCCATAATAAATAAGTCACTTCAAAATTATTCCTTCTCAACTTACAAGAGTTAGGTAAATGGAAACACAGAGAAAAGTGTTCCCTGCTGAGAATATACCAAGCAGTGTTCCCGTGGGTCAGATCACACACCATACAGGACTTTGTATCACTGATGTTCAGCATGTTGCCCGGATTATGGAAGCTGACTGAAAAACTTAACACTACTTTTCAGATATGCTGTCCACCTCAAACAAAAGGCATTTTTAAAACATTCCTAGGGACTTCCCTGGTGGTACAGTGGTTAAGAATCCGAATGCAGGGGACATGGGTTTGAGCCCTGCTCCGGGAAGATCCCACATGCTGCGGAGCAACTAAGCCCGTGTGCCACAACTACTGAGCCCACACTCCAGAGCCCGCGTGCCACAATTACCGAAGCCTCTGTGCCTAGAGCCCGTGCTCTGCAACAAGAGAAGCCATTGCAATGAGAAGCCTGCCCACCGCAACCAAGAGCAGCCGCTGCTCGCCGCAACTAGAAAAAAGCCCGTGCACAGCAATGAAGACCCAACGCAGCCAGAAATCAATAAAATTAAATAAAATTAAAAAAACATTAAAAAACATTTTTTTAAGTGCCTGATTTTAAGGGACTGAAGGTTATCTCGGCTCTTAAGTGAAAATACCATGTGACTCTCTCAAAGTAAAAAAAAAGGGGGGGGGGAGGAGAACATACTATTTTTCAAAAGCATATCTAATTAGCAGAAACAACTTCCATACGTGCCGTATGCCATCAGGACCTTTCTTCATTATATTCCTCTACCCTCAAAATACAGGCCATATTAGCTGCTCTTGGTAATTACTGCAGATAACGAACTTCCCCCAGTCTTATGTGTAAGCAACTGCTCCTGGAAAGTAAGCTGTCTGCCACCTTGCTTACTGAAGAGCTGTTTTCAAAGTGCTCTTCAGTTACAGCTCATTAAAATTTACTTTGATTTTAGAAAATATTTTTATAATCTTAAAACCTTAGACAAGTTTGCTATGAGATTTATTAACATTACAACACAATGAACAAAAATATTCCATAATATCAAGCTAATCCATTCTACATGAAGACTAGGCCAAGGGCATGCTCATTTTTACGGCCTCTACAACCTAAGACACAAAAAGGAGTTCATTCAACGTTTTGGGATGAATAAAGATGTTTTGTGGAGATTATATAAGAACTATTTATTTTAGAGGAAATGAGAAATATAAAAGCTCAGGGACTTCCCTGGTGACGCACTGGTTAAGAATCCACCTGCCAACGCAGGGGACGTGCGTTCGAGCCCTGGTCCAGGAAGATCCCACATGCCGCAGGGCAACTAAGCCTGTGCACCACAACTACTGAGCCTGCGCTCTAGAGCCCGCGAGCCACAACTACTGAAGCCCGAGTGCCTAAAGCCCGTGCTCCACAACAAGAGAAGTCACTGCAATGAGAAGGCCACACACCCCAATGAAGAGTAGGCCCCACTCGCCACAACTAGAGAAAGCCCAGGTGCAGCAACAAAGACCCAACACAGCCTTAAATAAATTAAAAAAAAAAAAAAATATATATATATATATAAAAAAGCTCAAACCAAACATCCTCATCAAGTAGAAAAAAAAAGACTAAGTAGCAGTTAATTTAAAATCACAAAGAGAATTAATGAGGAAAAAACCTACTTAAAAGTCATAAATGAGAAGTCCCTAAATAAAGAAATTAAACTGACCTCAAGAATATAAATTGCACTATTTTAAAAACCTTAAAGGTAACTTAACATAAAAAATTGTTCCTGATTTTTAAATTAAGATTATAGTACCGATTTCTCCCCCAACAGTTAAATCAAGAAACGACACATATTAACTAGAGGAATTATCTAAGAAAGGATAAAAGGCAAGGAGTGTACCATATCAGAGGTACAAAGAGAACATCAACACGAGCGTTAGTATATCACAAGCGTCTACATCAGCAGGGAAGGGCAAGAGTATTTTAAAATACTAAGTATTTAAATTTTATGTACAGGAAAATGAAGGTATGCAATAGAAAAACTGTTCTATGCATGAGATTACAGTAAAGGAAAATAAAGAGCATGTCTGCAATAGAGTAGCTAGTTAAGTCAACAAGGGTGGGAAATTATCAGGCTCTAGGAAACAATGGAGCATGTCATCTGTGTTTCCCTCTCATAAAACCACCTTTTCTCTCCCCAACTTCCACTCTGTTAAATTTACTCAGTTCCTCAAGTAAAAATTCCTTGAAATTTCTAGAGGAAAAAGTTCAGCGAACTTGCAGGTTGCCCTGAAAAACATTCATTTTATTTTGATCTAAAAGTTACCTCGTAAAAAACTTACCATAGTGATAAAATGCAAAAAGAATATATTTAAGTTATAAAATACAAAACATGCGTGATCCTATTTTCTGATTTCTTACATTTGAAAAATGAATAATATAATGCTGTACTTGACAATCTGCTTTAGTAAGACATTTTAAGATAACCACAGAAATTCAGAGCTGGACGTCATCTTTAAAAGTAATTTAATCCAACTGCTTTAACTTGCAGATAATAAAATGAAAGATATAAAGTTAAATGAGTTGACCAAGGTCAGTTATGAGAAAGAGTAACTGCTTCACCAGTAAATAACATATTTCTTCCACAACGAGAAGAATATCCTTAAGGAGTACAACTTTTCCATATGTTATGCAGAAAAGTAAAAAAATTAACTACATCAAAACAAGTCTATTCATTTGGTAAACTGAAAGCTTCCTGAGAGCAGGGTCTTTCCCCATAGCAAGTTATACATATGAAGTACAAATGCTTTTCAAGTTAAAGTTCTGAGTATTTGCCCTCTACAAGAAAAAAATTCAGGTTACCTATCAGTCTAGAAGTTACCCAAGCTAGTGCTTTAGTTCTTTAAAGTGTTTTGCTTTCCCCAATGTTTATATAATGAAGAAACAGGCCACAGGAAAGAGGTTCAAAAAATATATTAAATGATTTGAGGATGTATTAACATTAAAAACAAAATCTCACATAAAGATAAACACTATAGTACAGAATCACAACATAATGTTCTATAGAAAGATTTTTATTTGGTAAAAGAACATTTTACCTGAGAATTAATTCATCTCGTGCCATAACTTTGAAGTCTGTTTCACTCAGTCGAACCTATAAAGAGAATTATGATACAAACTAAGTGCTCTTTCTAAAAGTTTTAAATATTAAACACCACTGGCACTTACATTCTTATTTTTATGAAGATAGGATCAAACTTTTAATCCCTCAACTGCTAGTTTATTAGGAATCCCCTCTTTTTACCAAAGACACACAAAGCTCCTCCCAAAAGGAAGCCTGTACTGAAATGTCTGAAACTTAAATGGCTCAGTACATACTAAGACGTTTTTTAAAAAAAAATCTTATTTTTTGGAACCAAGTTTTTAAAAGGTGGACTATTTGTTATCTTTAAAACAGGTATCATTATTAGGAAAATGCAAATTAAAACGCAATGAGCTATCATTACACCCTATTAGAATGGCTAAATAAAAAAATAGCGGTAACACCAAATACTGAGTGAAGATGCAGAAAAACTGAGCCTTCTTACATTGCTGGTGAGAAAGTAAAATGGTACAGCTGCTCTGGAAAATAGTTTGGCGAATCCTTTTAAAACTAAAAATGGATGTTCCATACAACTCAACAGTTGCACTCTTAAGCACATATTCCAAAGAAATGAAAATTTATTTTCACACAGAAACTTGTACACAAATGCTCACAGCAGCTTTATTTGTAATAGCCAAAAACTGGAAACTACCCAGATGTCTTTCAACAGGTGAATAGTAAACCATGATACTATGAAATACAGCAATACAAGAAACAGACAACTGACATATGCAACAACTTGGATAAAGCTGAAGGAAATTATGCTGTGTGAAAAAACTCAAAGGATACGTAATACAGCATAATTTCACATACACGACATTTGTGAAATAGCATAATTTTAGAAGTGAAGAACTGATTAGTGGTTGCCAGGGATTAAGAATGGAGTGGGAGAGGATGGATGTGGCTACAAAAAATGGCATAAAAAAGACTTGTGGTAATGGTTCAGGTAACTATTTTGGTTGTGGTGCTGTTTACATTAAGTTACAAGTGATAACACTGCATAGAGCCACACACAGAGAATGCACACATAACCAGGGAAATCTGAATATGCTCTGTGGATTGTACCAATGTCAAGTTCCTGGTTTTGATATTCTTATGCAAGATGTCTGACAGTTATGCAAGATGTTAACGCTGAAGGAGGCTGGGTGAAGAGTGCACAGAACCTCCCTATTTCTTTTTTTATAAAGTTTTTTTTTAAATTTATTTATTTTATTTTTGGTTGCGTTGGGTCTTCGTTGCTGCGCATGGGCTTTCTCTAGTTGCAGCGAGCGGGGGCTACTCTTCGTTTCGGTGCGCTGGCTTCTCATTGTGGTGGCTTCTCTTGTTGCAGAGCACAGGCTGTAGGCGTGCAGGCTTCAGTAGTGGCACGAGGGCTCAGTAGTTGTGGCTCGTGGGCCCTAGAGCACAGGTTCAGTAGTTGTGGTGCACGGGCTTAGTTGCTCTGCAGCACGTGGGATCTTCCCGGACCAGGGCTTGAACCCATGTCCTCTGCACTGACGGATTCTTAACCACTGCGCTACCAGGGAAGCCCTTTTTTGTTGGCTGCATTGGGTTTTCGTTGCAGCGCGTGGGCTTTCTCTAGTTGCGGCGAGCGGGGGCTACTCTTCCTTGTGGTGCGCGGGCTTATTGCGGTGGCTTCTCTTGTTGCAGAGCATGGGCTCTAGGTGCACAGGCTTCAGTAGTTGTGGCACACGGGCTCAGTACTTGTGGCTCGCGAGCTCTAGAGCACAGGCTCAGTAGCTGTGGCGCATGGGCTTAGTTGCTCCGCGGCATGTGGGATCTTCCCAGACCAGGGCTCGAACCCGTGTCCCCTGCATTGGCAGGCAGATTCTTAACCACTGCACCACCAGGGAAGCCCCCTCCCTGTACATTTCTTTACAACTTCCTATGAATCAGTAATTATTTCAAAATAAAAAGTTCTTTAAAATGGGCATAATATTCTAATGAGATGAAATTGCTTTGCAAATTGAGAAATATGAAATGTTTTCTCTATACCAAAAGAAGATTGTAAAGCTGAGGTACCTCTCCTACTTTAATATAAAATTAAGTCTTATTAATTTCCCTTAAAAGATATTAAAACATTTTTCTTTATAAAAATGTTTCAAATTCTAGCATTTACCAGTAACGTTACTATCAGAAAACAGAAAAGGGAAAATCGTTATACCAGAATATATTAAAAGCCTAACAGAAAGCACCCAGTAATTCTCAAGATTGTTAAAGCACTTGACCCCAAAACTTAGAACAGAAATTTCCGTAACATTTACTATTTAAATTGTCCACTTAAATATTCACTGGTTAATAAGCACATAACCCTACTCTCCCAACTGGATTATAAATACCTCTTAGAAACTGTTATTCTTTTGTAACCTCTTTTGTGTGTGTGTCATAGTGACTAAACTGAAGATGAAATGGGGAAAATGAGACTAGAAAATAAAACTTCAGAGGAAATGGTAGAATCTAAGAACCAACTAGCTGTAACATTTTTTGAAAAATATGGAAGTGGTTCTGCATTACAACCAAATGGACTTAAGTTAGGAAAAAAAAGAAAATAAGTAACTTATAGGATCTTGTAAAATAATCTCTTAGTTTGACATTATTTGTAGTTATATAGCTAGGAATATTCATATGATAAAGGCTACAAGTTGACCATGGGGATGTCATTATTACAAAAGTTTTCCAAAGGCCGAAAATATTCTAAAAATATATTACGTATTAGATACAATTTCTCACACATTATACACCCGTGATGCTATTATTAATATAAGACAAGGGAGTAAACAAGCAAACAATATGGATAGTCCCTTCAACTCTGTTAGTCAAAAAAAGTGCTTAGAAACTGCTGAAAAAACAAACCTTTTTAGGAAGAGGTTCCTCGTTGGTCATCTTGAATCCTAGAAAAAGGAGTAAAGAGAGGAAAGTCAACTGATTTTCTTCCAGTTAAAGTAGAAAGAAAAAAATACTGGCTTTTTCAAACGAATTTATTACTGAACTCAGTTATGACCAAATCATTAGGTTATTCTTTTAAATTAAAATAAACCTTTTAGGAACGAAATTGAGTTATTTGCAGTGAAGTGGATGGACCTAGAATCTGTCATACAGAGTGAAGTAAGTCAGAAAGAAAAACAAGTACCGTACGTTAACGCATATATATGGAATTTAAAAAAGCAGTACTGATGAACCTAGTGGCAGGGCAGGAATAAAGACGCAGACGTAGGGAACAGACTTGAGAGCACGGGGTGGGGTGGGGGGGAGCTGGGATGAAGTAAGAAAGTAGCACTGATATATATACACTACCAAATGTAAAATAGATAGCTAGCAGGAAGCTGCTGCATAGCACAGGGAGATCAGCTCGGTGCTTTGTGACCACCTAGAGGGGTGCTCAAGAGGGAGGGTGGGAGGGACGCTCAAGAGGGAGGGGATATGGGGATAAAATGTATACATATAGCTGGTTCACTCTGTTGTACAGCAGAAACTAACAACATTGTAAAGCATTTATACTCTGATAAAGATGTGAAAAAAAATATATACCTCTTAAACTAGTTTTAGATTTACAGAAAGGCTGCAAAGATATTACAGGGTTCCAATACACTCTGCACCCAGTTTCTCCTTTGTTAACATCTTACATTACTATTGTTATTAGGTTATTTTTTAAAACTCTCTTAAAAAAAAGTTGATCATTCTTTGTAATGTTGCCACAAAGGATTGAAAGAAATATAATTAACCATTGGACCACCAGGGAAGTCCCGAAGAAATACAATTTTTCAATGCATTCTTACAACTGCCCTGTGAAAGACAAATCTGGCAGCAGAAGTAATAGGTTTGTGCTGAAGTCCGATACTGGCCTCAGGCAGTATCCCAGGAATCTTGTTGAAAGGATAGAGGAAGGGTAATACCTGTTGCTAAGCCTTTCCTTTTACAGAATTAACATTGTTATAGTAAGGTCAAATCTATCATCCTCACGATAATTCATCACAACACAATGCAGGTATGAAAGTATTTATACCTTAATAAAAATATCCCTACATTATTTAACTTCATGTCACAGAATAATTTGTATCTTAAAATTAGCTTCTTTTATAAATTTATATAAAATTCACTTAATCCTGTTGAAAAAGATTAATGACAGAAATACTCTCATTAACTTTATTATGCTTACTGAAAATACTTGTGCTATTTCCTAATATTCAAATTTAACAAAAAGAAGCTAATTTAAAGTTATTCCTAGGTATCCTTTCTAGCAGCAAAGTCATAAATGTTCCCTTACATCTTAAACTTTCTTTTTAGTTTATTTTACCTACCCATACTTACTACAAACTCCAAACAAATAAGTAGCCAGTAAATAAGTCACGGAAATATAATGTACAGCACAGTGACTATAGTTAATAATACCGTATTATGTAGATTTGAAAGCTGCTGAAAGAGTCAAAATCTTCATCACAAGAAAAAAACTTTTGTAACTACGTATAGTGACAGATGGTAACTAGATTTATGTGGTGATCCTCTTGCAATGTATATAAACATCAATCACTATGTTGTACACCTGAAAATAACATGTCAATTATACACAAAAATAACTTAATCAAAGAATTTACAGTGTAAAACTGAGTTTTAAAAGCTATTTGACTTCTTACTGAATATCTGAGATTCCTCAAAAGGAGATGATTTTCAAGACCATTTTTTATATTACATACAATCCCAATTCAAATATTCTAATCATACTGTCATTAAACCCTGATTTTCAGATTAGGTACACCGAGTTGAAGAAATCAGTACATTTTAAGGAAAAAAATTATACATTGATCATATCATAAATTAACTGGCTTAATTCTTCCCTCTTTGATAGTCTTATCATTGGATGTAAAACAAAAACCTGAGCATTTATCATTTGTTTCTGGGTTGATGGAGTTGATCAAGTCTCTATGCCCAACCAATACCTATGAAGACATGGCCATATTTCTACGATTTAAAAATCGGTATTCTTTTTCTCTGAATTGGCCCCTGCCTACTTTAGGCCCCTTATCACCCAGTTTATAATCTCTGTTGCAAGTTATAGACAGCTGCTTAGTGACTAACTATCCTAACGTGACTCTAGAGTGAATCCAAGCATTTGGAAACAAACCCTCACCATGTTTATCTCCAGAGGGCTGACTACTTCTATTTTAAAATGGTTTTAATGTGTATTCACTCCACTAGACTGCAACCTCTTGGAATCCACAACTCAAGTTTAACATTTCCTTTGAACTTCCCATTTGTCCAATGGTAAATATCAATAACATACTAATAACGTATTAAAAAGGTACAAGAAAACTTGAGCCATTTGAACTCTTAACATACTTAAATAGTATATAAATGTGTACCTATATGTCAGTCTTCTGGTTAAATCCTTCTAAAGGCTTCCCATCTCAAAACTGTGCATGTTGTACATATACACAATGGAATATTACTCAGCCATAAAAAAGAATGAAATAATGCCACATGCAGCATGAGGGCTTCTTAGTTGTGGCATGTGGGATCTAGTTCCCCCGACCAGGGATCGAACCCTGGCCCCCTGCATAGGGAGCCCGGAGTCCTACCCACTGGACCATCAGGGGAGTCCCGCTCCTGTTTTTGTCTCTAAGCCCCACTGCAGAATTCTTGGTGACCCCCAATTTTCAGAATTCTAAACAGCAAGTTATTTACATTTTTAACACTGGCTTATGTTCTCTTTCCTTTTAAAAAGCTTGATGCTGGGTAGATTCTAATTACACATTGCTTAAAGAATATCTACATTTTCTTTATAAAAATAGATGTTTAAATTTGTAATGTAAGTCAGGGATAAACACAGGTTTTGTATATATGTTTGCGTTTCACATGTTGACTCTCAATCACAAGTCACTCCACATGTTATGGAATATGTGACTTGGGAAATCAAAACATAAGCATTTAGTAAGAAATTCCTCCCTTATCTTTTGCTGATGAAAAGTCAATCTTTGCTTGAGATTCCATGATATGCCACAACAGTTAAATGGACAGTGTGGCAAAAGGCAAATTAGAAACAGGCTTAAAATTTGAAAGCATCAACATTCAACTATTTAATCAAAATAGAACCTGGTTCTCAATTCTGACTCTCTCACTGCACATGTGCTGTGAAATTTATTACTCCCCAAGGCAATTTTTTTTTAGCACAACTGACAAGCACAATACCATCTAAAGTTAATTCTACATTCATAAAGACAATGGATATTCCAGGTTCTGAGAACAAGCTATTCTCATATCAGAAAAATAGAATGACTGAAATATCATTTGGAGTTGAACCCTGAGTCTTGAAGGGAAAAAATGAATATATACCCAGTGCTATGAATCACTTATTTAATAACCACAACTTTTAAAGTTGAAGTTAGTTTCCATTTTCCATATAATGAAAAGGGTTATGAATCATTAGGTGATTAACTCAGATTAAAACAGCTACTTACTAAAAAATGGGGGGGGGGGTTAGGACAAAAGTTGGTAACTGATGAAGACAGATAATTCTCCCACTCCTCCATCCTCAATAATGATCAAGCTTAGCTAGAGAATGCAGAAAAGCAAAATAGAAAAAAAAGCAAAAATTGACCAATTTGGCTACCTTTTAGCAAGTTTAAGAGGATTGGCTAGAACATGGTTTTACGTAAAGTTTTGTTATCCATGTGGATAATTCAGAGGTAATACAGCTCTTAAGTTTAGACTGTCAGAACCACCATCTACTCTTGATGCCTTTACACTGAGAAACAGCTCATGATGGAGAGTTCAGTTTTGGTTGGCTAGGTGCCTAGCATCCCAGATCCCAGTACTTCCCTGGCTCTTAGCATTATGATCCCAAGTTATGCAACTCAGTTCTCCCTTAACAGAGAAGCAAGTACCAGCCAACACAACTTCAGTAAGAAATCATGTACCTTGCTGAAACTAATCACAACTAAACGTAAAAAACTAATAATCTGACACTGTATTAGTCTAGGCACTGTAGTAGAAGTGTACTTGTTAGGAATTGGAAGACCAACTTTTCTTGACTATGTATCAGTCATGTGATCTTGAGTAAGTCACTTTCTCTAGATTGCAGTCTCCAAATCAGCAAAAAGAGGATACCAATTTTGCCTGCCCCACAAAGTGCTACGAAGGTCAATGTTTTAAGTGCCATAAAGATACTATACAAACAAAAGATATTTCAAATAAAATACTAACATTAACATAAAAGAGAATTTTAATGTGTATTTAGGAAAGATTAAACTCCACCAACTACGTTTTCAAGAGTTGAGAATGTTTATTTATAGCACTGAGTCTAGCCTGATGCACGGCCTTAACATCTAATGGGATATACTGTTACAGGAATATTGAAAAGTTTTGCTCTAATAAGCTTAGTAATAGAAAACACTTGGATGCAGAAAAATGGGAGGTAATAAAAACAAGAATAAAACCAAATACTATCTACGTCTTGCTTTGCAAAAGGATCCAACAGAAAATTTTTAAGAGCAAGAAAAATATTTTTTTTCAAGAGCAAGATAATGTACAATTGAATGAAAATGATCAAGACCTCTAAACAAAGAATATTTTCAAGGGGATTCTATATCACACCTATACATACATACAAGAGTGTAACGGACTCTGAAAGCTGTAACGTACTGTACAAATACAATTATTACAACTCTCATCTCCATGCCACAAGGCTGCTATGGATTTTCTGTATTATACCAACTCATTTCTGACAAATACTCAAAATTCAATCAGGAAAGCTATATATTATGAAGTTCTATAAATTAGACGAGCTAAGTAAAAAATAGCAGTGCCTGGGATACACTTTTATCAGTACTTTTGTCCTTTGGGAGTTAGAAATTTAGGTAGTTTGCCTAAGTTCCGCCACTGAGAAGTGAAAATACTGATCTCTTAGCTATAGCTATCTGCTTAAGATAACGTAGAATCTGAACGCACTCTAGGAATACAGCCACCCAAACCCTTGAAATTTAACCTCATCTTTATCACAAGCCCCGATTTCTTTCCCAATTTCTAATGGACCGCAATTTCTTTCCCCAAGTTGCCTAATCAGATGCTACTAAATGGCATGTATACATATATAACATTTAGGCATCTTGAAAAGATGTTCACGGTAGCTTTTTATGGGGTTTTACGTGTCTACAACATGTTTATCTGTCATAGAAATCTTAATGGTCAAAGTTTTTAAATAAAAAACCCGGTAATCACTTTGTTGTACACCTGAAACTAACAACATTGTAAATCGACTATACTTCAATTAAAAAAAAAAAAAAAAAAAAAGAAACCCGGTAGAACTTGTAGTGACAGACGCGTGACTTCCACTTACCTTCCTCAGCAATGGAATTAACTAAATTCTGAGAAGGAAAACTAGATAGACAACTCAGGACTATAACCTGATCATGAAAGTATTTTTCTATCTTTTTTAATCTCGGGCAAAAGAATCGTTTCTTGCTTTATAAACACGGTTATTAAGGATTTTAACACAGTCCTCTGGGATCAAATATCCAACTGACTTCATCAAAACAAACTTGGACTTGTCCACTATGTGCTCCCTACTGACTAGTAAAATATGGTTTAAAAAATTAGTAACAACCTTACAGGGATCCGAGGTGAGACTCGAAAATTTCACGAAAACCTCTAATTCAATAAATAATTTTTCTCTTTTAATTCAGAACGCATGCCATCATTTAAAAATGGAAGTCTACAAGACAACGCAGCTGCAATATCAAGCTACTGCGCGACGTGAGATGTGGTCAACGAACGGTGCTTTCCTTCCCCTGCTGAACTCGTCCGTGCCGCCAGTCCTCGCGCTCCGGCCGTGGTGGGAGCCGGCGACACCGGGGCGGGGACTGGACGCGCACCGAGGGGGCGGCCTCCGGGTGTCGCCCGCCCCGCGGGAGCGCCCACCTCGCCCCCGGGACCCTGAGGACTGAGGTAAAATGGCCTCGGGGTGGCGGAAGTGTCCCTGCAGGCGGAAAGGCGGCGCGGATAACGGAAGGCCGGCGGGCCCGGGAACCGCGAGTCGCCCCCTGTGCTCCGTCCGCCCCTTCCCGGGCCGGGCGGCCGCGCCTCAGCCCTGGGGACCCCGAGGTCCTCGCCGCCGCTCCGGCGGACGGCCCGCACCTACCTCTCCTGACGGAGGCCGCGCCGGCGCCGCCCAGTCACATAGGCTGACTCCGCGCTGCCCGCTCGCTGCCCTGGCCGCCCGACCCCGCTGCCGCCGGCCCCCGCGCTCCTCCTACCGCCACAGCCCCGGCTCTCCCCTTTATTTGCAGGTCTCGCTGCCACAAAATGGCGCTGAGGGAGGAAGCGAGGTCCCGTCGCCCCACCCCCTTCCCGCTCCTCCCGCCGCCCCGCCCCGCGCCGCCGCCGGCGCCCGCCCGCTTCTCCGCCCCGCCATGTTAGCGCCCGGCCCACTCACCGACCAGTTGTCTCACGGACGCGGCCACAGCTTCCCGCCCGCCGGGCCCAGCCGCGGGGAGGAAAGGCGAAGGGAGGGCGCCCGCTGAGGGCCTCGAGTCGCTAAAGAAGGAGCTGCGCCTGGTGGCACGCCCCGCGGCCGCCGGAGCGCTGCGAGCTCGGCGGGGGCGGGGAGAGAAGCGGGCCGCAGGGAGTGGTGAGCCGCGAGGTCGCAGGTCAGCCGCGGGGCATCACGGGAAGGGCGGCGGGGGTCGCGATTGGCGGCGCCGGGTGGACGCGGTCGACGGGCCACCTGCGGCTGCGGCGCGGCCTCTGGCGGAGGAATCTGGGCGAAGGCGGCGCGTGATTGGCCATTCCTCGGTACAGCACCCATCTGTGATGCTTCCGCGCGCTGGCGGCAAGGTGCAACCTAAGGAGCGCTGCCGTGGGTGGGGAGTCCGGTCAATTGAGGCTTCGTGAGCCATCGCTGTTTGAAGTTTTGAGAATTTGGAAACCGATGCTCTCTCTTCCGTCAGGAAGTGCTGCCTCCTGGACGCTTGGTTCGTCCCCGCCTTGAAATCTCGAGGCGAAATCGGGGAGCTATTGTTTAGTACGTGGAGGTTTTACCTATGTCAGCAGTTCTAGGGGCACCTTGCTAACGGAGAAGCGAGGGGAAGGCGAACCTTGTGAGGTTTTAATGGACCCGATAATATAAGTTTTTTAATTCGAATATACGCCCGTACGCAAGGCTGTGTGTCATCCGGACCGTCGCATAAGACCGATGATGTTACCTGGGAGACGTGAAACTAGTCTCATACTTCCTACAGGGGTCAGGTAATCTTTTGATTGGGCTGCCCTTATCCAGTTTTACCAAAACCGTTTATCCCCAAAGGAGTGTTCTGGAATGAGGTGATTTATAGGGATGAGATTAAACTATACTCCAGATGGTCAAAGACCAAAATCCGAAGAGAAAAATGGGCAAGGACATGAACAGACATTTCACACAAAAGACCAGCAATGGTCCGAAACGTAAAAGTCTGTTCGTCCTCACTTATAATGGAAATGCACGTTGAAATTACACGGCTGTGGAGAAACAGTGCTCGTAAATTTTCTGGTGGGAATGGGAAAATGATTCGAGCACTATGGAGTACCAAAATTATATATGCACTTATTCTTACGTCTTGCAATTCCACTTCAAACCCTAACCTTATTCTGAAAATACACCTTCACTTACAGAAGCAACATGTAGGCAAGGTTACTTGTTGCAGTGTCATAGCAAAAGTTATGAAATAAATGTCCATTAATAGGGAACTGGTTAGACACCATACATCCATAACATGGAATACAATGCAACCAAAAAAAAAAAAAAAAGAATGAGGATGCCGTTTATGTGTTGCTTTGAAATGCGTCCCAGGCTATGTGGAAAATTGGAAGCATATCCTAGAAACAATAAAAATGGTTACCTATAGAGGGTGGTGGGGAAAGGTGGAGGCGAAAGAAATAAAAGCAAGACTTCTCCGACTTTGAACTTTTGAAGTTTTACATAGCCAAAAAGTACATTGAAAAGGAAACAAAGTAAACCCAAAGTTGATAGCAAATTAAAATAAACTTAACTGTAAGTCACATTGGTAATGCAACTGTCTTGTTACACAGAGAAAGGAATTAATTCCTCAGGGCTTTTGGACATAGTACTCTAAGAGAATTATCTGTGGTGAGATATATTCTAAGGTTGAGAAAGAACTGCAAAGGAATCTTCAGCTTCACTCAGTGGTTTATAATTAATGGTAATTTTGTTGCTGTGGTTTGAAAGTATGTATATTGTAGGATAATACAAATATTTTCATTTTTTTTTTTCCACACACACACTGTATTTTATTTTTACAAGAGATAAATAGACTGACACCAAGCATTGTACATGGATGACCACAACAAAAGCAACAATGATTGCAATTACCAAACATGAAACACACTCATACTATGTCATAATATTGACATTCAGTCCAGTAATCCTCCACTGCAACAGCTCCTTTACTTTGCAGTGAAAATTGATTTGTATATTCTTTGCCTCTGAGTCCTTGTGGGATTTTTTTTTTTTTTAATTCAGACAGAAAGTCACAAAAATTATACTCATCCTCATCAGTTCACTCAGTCCCATGTAATTAATTTTTTTTTTCATCTTGATCTTTTGTTAGCACTTTTGTGAGTTCATCAGTTTTTCATTAGAGTTCTGAAAATGCTTATTCATTCAGTTCAGCAGTACAGTCAGTTACCAGAAACCTGTACTTGTCAGAGTCTTTTCCATGAATTTCTTGAAGATGAAACCCTTGTATAGGAACATATTTGCAAAATCATCAGAGTACACCCAGAACTGTCTGTAAATGACAAAAGACTTAAAAATGACCATGGTTAAAGATTTGATGAAAGTTCATAATAATGCAGTTGACAAGAAAATTAGTTATTTCTGAGATATACATTTTAAAGTAATAACTAGGATTATTACTTATAACATTATACCAGAACATATAAGATTTTTAGAAATTTCATGTAATGTCTGAAACATTTATATTAACATATTTCCATACATATTTCCATACAAATACAAATATAAGATTTTTAGAAATTTCATGTAATGTCTGAAACATTTATATTAACATATTTCCATACATATTTCCATACAAATACAAATATAAGATTTTTAGAAATTTCATGTAATGTCTGAAACATTTATATTAACATAATATTTTCATTTTTAATGTACAAGACTTTCAGTGTAAGAGAAAATGAGGTACAAATATCAGATCAAGGAAGTTCAGAAAAAACCTGTAATACATTTAAATTGGATATATCAATTTGAGCATATGATTTAAAAAGTAAATTTACTAGTTCTGTGCACCGAAAGGGCCTAGAAGCACTAGGGTGATGACCAACTGTCCTAGTTTCCCAGGGACTGAGGGAATTTCCCCAGATGCTGCACTTTGTGTTAAAACTGAAAGTGTCCCAGGCAAACAGGATGGTTGGTCGCCTTACAGTAACAATAAGCACATTTGCCATGCCATGGTTTCTAAATTCCATTTCCACTAAATAGAACCAGAGCTCCTTGGAGAATTGGCTGATTCCTGTTCTTGAGCAGCGAACGTGCAAGATGAGTCAGACATTTTGTTGTGCCTGAATGTAAAGGTAGTGCTTAGGTTAGTAAAGATATGTCAACAGGACTTAGGAGAATAGGCAAAACTAATCTATAGGGGTAGAAGTCAAATCTGGGCTTGGCTAGGAGTGGAAAACAGCAGGAATCAGTTGGAAAGGAACATGGGGGAACTTTTTGGGGTGACGAAAATATTGTAAATCATGATAGAATGGTGGTTACCCAGTATATACATTCGTCAGTATTCATGAAACCGTACCACTAAAATGAGTGCATTTAATGTAAATTATACCTCATATAACTTTTACCCTCATGTGTATGTAAATGAACCTCAGTAACGTGTGAAGACCAACCCAATGAGAAAAGCAAAGGCTATTTCTTCAGAGCTTGCTATAGCAAGAGAGTCAACCATCATCACTTGCATTTTGGCAGAGACTCAGAGGCAAGCAGAGGAGTGGGAAGGCTTCACAGTGGAAAAAAGAAGGGCTTCAGGTGTGCCCTGTTGGAGGCTGTTGGCACAGAGGAGCTGGAGATGGCTAGCAAGAAGCAAGGCGTTCTATGCGGTTGGATAGGGCTGCATATTCGGCTTTCTCTCGTTGGTTCTGAGTTGAAAGTGGGGACAAAAATTAGAGAAGCAGTCAGATCTTAATCAAGTCCTGGCCGTTTTGAGCTGATTGTTATACGTCATTGTTTATCTTCCTGGATTGTTACTTGTGATAGCGATCTGACTTCCTCCAAGTGTGACTTACAGCAGGCTGGATTCCGGGGCTGGTTATCGGAGCTGAGGGGATTGGTTTCCTGGGCATGCTGCTGCAGCTTGTGGGTCAGAATTCTTTTTTCATTTGTGGTCTGGCCATGTCCTTTTGTATATTCAGTCGTCAGAAGTAAACTTTTATTTTTATTTATTTATTTATTTTGGCCATGCCCCGTGGCATGTGGGATCTTAGTACCACTGGACCGCCCGGGAAGTCCCCAGAAGTAAATTTTTAAAAGACACAGGAACCAGCTTGAAGGGTCTCCCACAGGCCAAATTTAAGACAAGTTTTAGCATCAAAAAGAAAATGACTACAATTGACTATAAATACTGAATAGATAAAAATGTGTGACTCTATAGTTACACTTGATGAGAGACAAAGGGGGAATGTTTTTCCATCACTGGAAATGGCTATCACACCAGCTTCTTACTCTGAAAATTAGTTATTAAAAGGAAAAATAGTGTTTGCCCTGCCTTTTTTAAAAAAGGAAAATTGTGGTTCACTCTGGGTGGTTGAGGAAAAACTCTTCTTTACAATAGGGCGCTAGCAAATAAATATAGAATAAATGATGTAATTAGAAGGTAACTATTATGCAAGTCCTAACGAAAGAATTGATTCAGGCAAGGATTATTAATGGACTTTAAAAACTTTATGTGGGACTTCCCTGGGGGCACAGTGGTTAAGAATCCGCCTGCCAATGCAGGGGACACGGGTTCCAGCCCTGGTCCGGGAAGATCCCACATGCCGCGGGGCAGCTAAGCCCGTGCGCCACAACTACTGAGCCTGTGCTCTGGAGCCCGTGAGCCACAACTACTGAGCCCGCGTTCTAGAGCGCGTGCTCCACAACAAGAGAAGCCACTGCAATGAGAAGCCCGTGCACCGCAACGAGGAGTAGCCTCCGCTCGCCGCAACTAGAGAAAGCCTGCGCGCAGCAACAAAGACCCAACATAGCCAAAAATAAAAATAAATAAGATAAATAAATAAATATATTTTTAAAATTATTATAAAAAAAAAAAACCCTTACGTGTTGACAGGCCGTCCCTCTGCAAATCATGGCTAATTCCTGGCCATATCTCAGTCAGATGGGGCAGGTGCATTCCCACTTTTCACAGGGGACTGTGCTGTAAAGTTATAGCTCAAGTGCCCGGGTCAGGGCCTGCTGCATCGTCGATGCTCAACGTACCTTTGTTGAATGAATGAAACTCTGCACGTCATTAAAACGATCTTTTCTCCTGTTAGTTTTGTGGTGTCACTTAAAGTCTAAATCAAGAACAGAAGGGTCCAAATTAATTTGGAAAAAATCAATTTTTAAAATTCTTATGAAGGTGAATAAGAAAATTCTTCTGAAGGTGTATTCATGGAATAAGAATTTGAATCTTGTTTCTCTAAAACCAGTTGAACAATTTCCTCCCACCCCCAGCTTTAATGAGATATAACTGACAAAACTGTAAGATGTTAAAAAAATGATAAAACTTTTAGATGACAGATTGCTGGGAAATGGGAGTATTCATGTGGCACCAAAATATCACTCCACAGGTTATTAATCTAATTGTAAAGGGAACACGCTTGTATAGTAGAGCCATCTGGTGGTCACCACCTGCACTGGTCAAATTTAGAATCTGAAATAGTAGGACAACCTCCAATTTACAGAAAATACAGGAGAAAGGGTAGTAGTGCAAATCTAACGATGCTACCAAATTAATTATTCCCCCCAAAACTTTGTGAAACTATAAACAATAAATATTTATTGAGCACCTGAGTTAGGCCTAGCACAGTCCTCAGTGTCAGTATCTGCCCAGGTTCAAGCTGCAATTTCAAATGAGATATCAAAGGATGAAGAAAGTTACTTACATATTTTTGTTTTAAATGGCACATACTGTTGATTTAGATTGATTTAAGTGAATTGGCTACTTCTCTCCCATCACCTGCTACTTAGCCTACAACCTGTATTCCTACTACTTTGGTTTAGGAGCCACCTAATAAAATATTAATAGGGAGACCAGAGGAACAAAAGAAAAAAGGTATTTGCAGTAAGTCTAGCTTTTGTCCTTGGCACCCAAGAAGTCTAGGGAGCCTGGAGATGGGCAGAATTGGTGCTTGGAGAAGTAGCAGGATTCACAGCCGCTCTCCTGAGCTTAGAGCTGGTGTGATCATGACCCTGAGCATATCATGCTCTTCCGTGAGTCAGTACCTTTGCTCCATCCTTTCTTTCTGTCTGCAGTGCTCTTTCCAGTCTTCCTTACCAGATTATCTGCCATTCCTCACTAGCAATAGCTTTAGAGACATTATTTGTTTAGCTTATTGTGTGTTCAGATGTAGAGATTTGTGGTTTTACAGATAGGGGAGCTAAACCAAGCTTTGTAGACTGATTTTCTAAGCTGGTGGGTTCTACATTGACTTTCTTACAAAGTTTTTCTGTGAACAGCAATGCAATATGCCAACCCAATCTACCTAATCTTTCAGACTTAGTTAATACTTATATTTTGTAATCACCATTAAAGCTAATAGTGTTCAGGGGCTTCTCTGGTGGTGCAGTGGTTGGGAATCCACCTGCCAATGCAGGGGACATGGGTTCAAGCCCTGGTCCAGGAAGATCCCACATGCCACAGAGCAACTGGGCCCGTGCGTCACAACTACTGAGCCCGTGTGCCACAAGTACTGAGCCCCTGTGCCACAACTACTGAGGCCCATGCACTTAGAGCCCATGCTCCACAACAAGAGAAGCGATCGCAATGAGAAGCCCGCGCACCGCAAGGAAGAGTAGCCCCCGCTCTCCACAACAAGAGAAAGCCCACACACAGCAACGAAGACCCAACACAGCCAAAAATAAAAATAAATAAGATAAATAAATTTACTAAAAAAGAAAAAGCTAATGGTGTTTAATCTTCATTGTCTTTGCAGACCACAAAGAACTCCACAGGTACTCTAAAAAATTATATATGATTAGATTTCTATCATAATTTTTACTAGTACTCTTTTTTATATATTTTAAAATTTTTAAATGTATTTTTGTTTATTACTTAATCAATTTATTTATTTTTGGCTGTGTTGGGTCTTCATTGCTGTGCATGGGCTTTCTGTAGTTGTGGCAAGCGGGGGTTACTCTTCGATACAGTGCGCAGGCTTCTCATTGCGGTGGCTTTTGTTGTGGAGCACGGGCTCTAGATGTGCGGGCATCAGTAGTTGCAGCACGTGGGCTCAGTAGTTGTGGTGCACGGGCTTAGTTGTACCGTGGCACGTGGGACCAGGGATTGAACCCGTGTCCCCTGCATTGGCAGGTGGATTCTTAACCACTGTGCCACCAGGGAAGTCCCACTAGTACTATTTTTAAAATGCTGTTTCATTGTACCTATCTCTTTGAATATAAGGCTGAACACTTTTCCAGGCTTTGCTTCCTTGTATTGTTTTGAATCAATATATTTGTCATACACCCAAGAGATATTCACTAGATACCTGCCATTATTGTATTAAGTACAGTCTTCAAAGAGATTTTATCTCCCAAATAGTAGCTATACATTTGGGTTTCAATCATTCTGAATCCTTGGTGGGAGCAGGGAGCAGAGATACTAGAGGTGTGGGGAATTCAGACTCACCTGTTCTTGGAAACAGGCTTGTCCAGTTACTAGGAAGTCCTTTCACTAGGAAAAATAAAGGTGACCCTTGGAGATAATTCCCCTGTCTTGATCTCCATTCATTGTAAATAACAGCGCTTTCTGAGAAGGATTCAGTGTGCCGGCATGACTAAGCAACACCATCCTCCTTCCGCCTTCCACCGGGGTACCATGGCACCACTGCTGGGAGCCATGTTCTTGCTCTTGGTCCCCTCACTGTGTTTGAGTCATCAGCCCATGAGATGAATTATGGATGCTGTGAGCCAATGTTTCTCAGTAGGAATGCTATTGGTATTTTGAGTAAGACAAATCTTTGTGTGTGTGTAAAAGTGTACTGTGCATCTTAGGACATTTAACATCCCTAGACTAACTCACTAAATGCCAGTAGCACCTTTCTTTTCGTGTGACAACCAAAAGTGCCCCCTCTATATGTCCAGTCCCTCTGGGGGGGCAGGATGCCCCTGCTGAGAACCCTGGTCAATTGTGGGCATCGCGGTCTTTACCAAATAGTGGCGCCCAGTCTTCCTGCAGGCAGAATTGGCCAGTTGACCAGTTCTGGCCAGGACCAGCGGATATCTCCTGGGGCTTCTGAGAAAGAGTTTCCTCCATGACAAGAGAGATGTGCATGAGGAGAAGGTGCTTTTTTCCCCCCTCCCTTCTTGTCTCTTAACTGGCTGGGAGGGGCTGTGACGCTTGCATGTGTAGAAACCATCTTATGACCGTGACGTACCAGGTGGGAAAACAGAAGCCAGCCTGCTAAGCATGCAGGGTAGAGGGTGGAAAGTCCCTGGGTCCTGGAGGACGTTGGTAAGCTTCCAAACCAAGCCAGGGACTGCCAGCTGTTGGACTTTTTATGAAGTAAAATAGGAATGTCCTTATATTTGAAACCACTGTCCATCAGGATTCCTGTTACCCATTGCCAAACACATCCTGACTTACACAGAGAAAAAGCATATTTACATGATAAACAAGTTAAAGAAAATGGAAAATTACCAACAAAGCTAGGTTTTTCTAAGGAATATATATATATATGTATAAAATAAAGGAATTTACCTGCAGAGAGTTGACTGTTCTAAGTCTTAAGATACGAATTGCGTTTCCTTTACTGAACCCACGCATCAAAATAATTATCCTTCCTGCAGCATTTTGCTTTATTGTTGTTTTGACATTACTTTATGACTACAGCCCTCATTGTTCAGCAGTGCGATAAAGCAGACATTTCAATTCCATCACTCACTTCCAGAAAATCAGACTTTACAAGACACAGACCTAGGTACATTAAAAATATAAGGAGCTTGGAGAACCTTATATTCAGAACTTTTCAAAATACTATTCTGTTTGCTCTGATGCTCACAAACTGTGTTTAACCTATGGGAGCAACAGGTAAATTCTGTTGGGTCGAACACTCAGTGAAACCTCTTCTAATTTTTAGAAAGGAAATCTCTATATTCCCCACAAATTAAAGACCTACTAGCTCAGGAGACAGTCCATCTGGAAACCATATGCCCGATTCCCCAAGACAAACTGCAGATCTGTGCTTCTGCCAGAGAAGTGCACTGGACTCTGGGCAGTTGTTCTAATACTGACCGTGCTGACCACCTGCTACAGATGTCTGTTAGGAACAATTGCAGACTTATTTTCATTGCTCTTTCCTGCCTTTATTAACCTCCTAACTATTTTCCTCTATCCCACCCATCTGTGTCTGGTGCTGCCAGCCAAGTCCAGGCCTTCATCTTTTGTCCTAGTTGGTTCCCTGCCGCCCATCAAAACCATCTTGCACACAGGAAGCAAGCCCTTTTCTAATGTAACTGAGCAAGGGCTCGTGTGGCCGCAGTGCAGAAAGCCCAACTCTGATAGTGGGTGTTTGCAGCAAAGTAAGGGCTTATTTGCAGGGTATCGGGCAAGGGAGTGGGAGACAAGCCTCAGGTCCACTCTGTCTTGGACTTTGAGTTAGGGATGTTTTAAAGGGGAAGAACAAAGAAACTGGGATTAATCATCGTTTTGTGACATTTCTGACGAGACGTGACCGGGCGCATTCAGGGTGGTATGGCTGTAGACTTGTGACATTTCCTAATCGTGGTTTTAGGAGCCAGGATGTCTGCGGTTTACCATTCCCTGGCCAGGTGGTCCGTGGCTCCGGGGTCTGTGAGCTCATCTTGCCCCAGAGAAACAACCCGAGTTTGTACGTTGATGATAAGATCTACTACAACTTCAGTACGTTAACGACGTTACCGATACAGCAATCTCAGTCATCTGACTCTGGTTGGTTAGTGTTCAGTTAGCGCAGGAGGGAGATTGGAGGAGACAAGAAAGGAATTGAGGTCAGAGGAGACAAGCAAGGCAATAAAGTTTGGGATAGAGAGATTAATCATGAACTCAGCAGGGGAACGCAGTTTTAGGGGGAGACTCGGTTTCACTAATACAATTCCGGGAGAGTTCCACCTCTGGAGAAATGGAGTAGACAGACTTTTCCATGTTACTCTGTCTAAGCACAACTTAAGATCTCAGACATTACATGTGAAACAACCACAACCAAGCACATTGGCTGGGGACCTCAGGACCCTGGGCTTTGTTTTCGCTTCATAAACCCCAGAAGCAGGCAATCTGGAAAAAACAACAGGTACAGACAAAACATGCTGCCCCAACAAAAGCCTGCTCCCTATAACCAAAGGACCAGGGAAGGGGCAGCCCAGCAAGACAGAACCTTCAGACGGCAGCCACTGTCTCCACCATTTACTCCTGCAAAGGCTTCTGATCTAAACCCCAGTGAGCCTGGATGTGATTAATTGGAGAAGACACCAGGGCTGGATTACCCCACAACCTTGGCACTGGAATCAGTCATTTGGTACAACTTTTCAACAAATTGCAAAAGAGGAAGTGCTTTATAGTACTCTGGGAAAGAGCACCACCTAGTGATGAACCAAAAGCAAAAAATGTAAACGTAAATACTGTGCTTCCAAGCCCTCGGTCAAAGCCAAGTCAATGTGGGTTGTTAAATCACTAACCAAGCCCAACCTGGGGAGGCAGGCGGGGGTGTGCAGTCAGGAGAAGGGACTGATGAAGCCCAGATGGAATGTGCTAGAATGTTCCAGTTCAAAGCTGGGCTCGTCCCTCTTGGGATGGGAAAAGTCTGTATGAGATGTGTCACCCAGTGGGGGGCTCAGGGAAATCCAAGGTCTGGCTGGGTTTCCGGAGAGGAAAAAAAATACGGGGGAAAGTATAGGCAGAAAGAGAGGTGGGAAACTATGGCCAACATTTTGCTGGATGTTTCCATACATTGTTTCATTAGTCCTCACAACCAGACATCTAGAGGAGTAAGGGCTTGTATTTGTCCCGTTTGACAGATGGGACAGCTGAGGCACAGAGATTCAATAACAGCACAGATAAGAAGGGGTAATCAACTCGGATGAAGTTAAGCTGATTTCAGAGTCCACTCAAATGTACACAACAAGCTTCCCTTAGGGACATATGCAAAAATAGAAACCTTTAGCAAAATAATGGCCCAACTACGGCGAAGCGTGTGACCTAGAGTATGTTTAATTTCATCAGACTGATATTTAGATAAAATGTCCTCCATTTGGGACATCCTTATTTTCTGCCCGCAGACCCTTGAACTGAATAATAAGTCTCCCTCTCAGCAGAAGAAACCTTAGATACAGAGGAAGGGGATTTTGTTTTTGTTCCTGGGAAATAAATGCTGAATATAGCCAAACAATCCAATAAGTTTGAGTAGTGCTTCTGCCCCAGACAGAGGAATAGCCAAACGGTAATGAGGGCAGGTTTGGGTAGGAGGCAAGGTAAGAGGGGCTGCAGTGTCCCCAGAGTCTTTCCTAATAAGGAAAACCAGGCTGTCCAAGGCCATGTCCAGAAGGCGTGGAAAAGTTAGATGTGTCTAGGCAAACAAGTGCTTTCAGAGGCCCATCCTGGGAGCAGGGCTCCGCAGTGATGCAGGACTGAGGGGGAGCCGCGTGGCGGTACCTGCTAGTTACATCCCCAGTAAGACCCCAGGCAGAAGCCCCGATGCAGAGAAGGGGACCAAGCTGCTAGAAGAAGGGACAGGTGAGGGCCAGGAAGTGTTTGCAGGCCTCAGGCACTGGAAAAAGGGAATGAGTAATACATACAGGATCAAAGCCAGCAGACACATGTGCTTGTCCTGGATAGGAATCTTACCAGAAGGCATTAAAAAGAGGTAAGTATTTAATAAGTTTTTAAAGGATAAACCACGGTATGGCGTTGACCAGGGTATTTTTCTAAGCTCCACTATGTACTTGGCTTCAGCCTTGGCCTTTGGAAAACTGGAGTCAAGTGCTATCTTCACGGTCATTTGGGCCATCCCTGACCTCGTGCTGGAGAAGTGATTGTGTAACAGCTTAGGTTACCACCATATTCAACTGGGGTAATGACGTCAGCCATATAATCAAGGCGTGTTGTTCAGATTAATTTGAAACTCTAGAGAGTTCCTAGATGTAGCATGGGGTGACAATCTTCCTATGTTCTGTGTTCACTGAAATTCTATCAGTTAGTTGTATAAATGCATATTCATTATACAAGAACTTTAAAGGAGCTAAATACACCTCCCTTATTAAATACCATTATTTAAATTCTTATAAACATTTATTGACTCAAAAGAATACAACAGTCTTCCTAAAGTTACCTACTTAATATTTAATATTCTTACAACTTTCAACCTATCTTCAAATGTATTTAACCTTTTTTTTTTAAAGGAGCACTATTTTTATTTATTTATTTATTTATTTATTTATTTATTTTTGCTGTGTTGGGTCTTCGTTGCTGTGCAAGGGCTTTCTCCAGTTGCGGCAAGTGGGGGCCACTCCTCATCGCGGTGCGCGGGCCCCTCACTATCGCGGCCTCTCTGGCTGCGGAGCACAGGCTCCAGATGCGCAGGCTCAGTAGTTGTGGCTCACGGGCCTAGTTGCTCCGCGGCATGTGGGATCCTCCCAGACCAGGGCTCGAACCCATGTCCCCCGCATTGGCAGGCAGATCCTCAACCACTGCGCCACCTGGGAAGCCCAAATGTATTTAACCTTTTAAAAGTTCTTAATAATTATCTTTGTACATAAGATGCATGATTAAAATTAACTTTCACAATCACCATTAAATATTATGGTATTTAACCCTTGCAATAATAAGTACACACTTATACTTCAGTTGACAATGACAGTTGTCATGAGGTATAGCAATGACCTCATTGGTAATCTAGCAGCTGACATGCTGAGAAATTATTATAATATCAAGTATTTAAAATTACTTTAAATTTAAATTTGAACAACTACTGAATGTTTTAATAAGAGAATAGTTTTATTTATTTTGAATAAAACTTCAGATTTATTCTTTTTTTTTAAAGGAATTCCTTTATTTTTATTATTTATTTATTTATGTATTTATTTCTGGCTGTGTTGGGTCTTCGTTTCTGTGTGAGGGCTTTCTCCAGTTGTGGCGAGCAGGGGCCACCCCTCATCGCGGTGCGCGGGCCTCTCACTATTGCGGCCTCTCCTGTTGCGGAGCACAAGCTCCAGACCTGCAGGCTCAGCAGCTGTGGCTCACGGGCCCAGCCGCTCCGCGGCACGTGGGATCCTCCCAGACCAGGGCTCGAACCCGTGTCCCCTGCATTGGCAGGCAGACTCCCAACCACTGCGCCACCAGGGAAGCCCCAGATTTATTCTTGAATTTCAAAGGTTCCTTCTGTGATGGTGCTATTTGTTGTTGACCAAGCATTGATCATAACAATTGGCTATTAGGCATTCAACTCAAGTGTGCATTGATTGCATATCTAAAGTCTTTAGAAAGTGACTAATAGAATTATCATCATATTTCTTGGTATCCTGTGAATATTGACATCTTAACACTTATTACAATTACCAGTTATAGAATGCTTAATATATGTATTTGTGTGTGTGACAGACACCTGTTAAATACCCACCAAGCCCATTTCCTCCTCTTCCTTGTCACGGAGGTCAGCTACGTGGTCCTGCTTCTCTTACAGTCAGATGCGGCGTGTGGCTGAGCAGAGAATGGTATGTGGGCAGAGGGGATGTATGGGACTTCCAGGCTGGGCCCATTACAGCCTTCCTCATGCTCTTTCCCATCTGCCCGCTGATGGAGAGGAAGGCAGGAACATGCACACTGGACTGTGTAATGGAAACCCTGGAGAAGTGGGAGTTTGTCTGTCAGAACAGCTAGTGCTACTCTTACTAATAGTCTTCTAAAGGAATTTCAAGAAATGTTTGAAAACAACTCAGGAAGCCATTAAATGTCTAGAAGAATCTAAGTTATAACTTTGCATACTCCTTTATAAATTTAAAGGTCACATTTGGGCTGATTGGGGATGGGTACTCTTAGGCAAGATGCTGGCATGAGCAAAGTTTCTCCTCTAAAATTGCACCAAAATGACTCACGGGACAGACTCATGGGGAAAAAAATCCAGATTAGTGCTGGAAATCTGAAGGCCACTCAAAGGCCAGAAATACGGGAGGATTTCTGGTAGATGTAGCATTGATGTGTTACCATCACATTGAGTAACAATGACTCATAGTATGTGGTCATAAAGTGACTTTCTTTTTGTCCCCAACTGTGTCATTATATTGGCCTGGTGGACTTGTTTTTTTCCTTGCCCCTGGACCAAAGTGCTGGCCCCATGACCATTTTAAAAAAAATTCTTAGGTAATAAAAAGTCATAAAATCACTTAAAGTCAGAACATAGGCACTACTGTAAATGTCCAGTCCTGTGTCATAAAACTCTGATTTAAAGTTGGGACTTTGCCTCCTTCAGCACAAGCCTGTAGGAAGCCAGCAGCCCGCAGTGAAAGAAAGAGGTGGGAAGCTGGTGGGTGTTAAGTTTCCCTCCTTGTTCTTGCGCTTCTCCCCTTCTAGCAAGCGCATTGTGGCTTCAGACTTCTCCAGGGATCGAGCTGCAGGAATGTGGAGGTTCTGGTACTGTTTGTGGTGGTAGAGTGGGGGGATTCGTGGGGGGGGGGGTCTTCCCTGACTACCACTGTCTTGCCTGGCAGTTGTTTAAAGTGGACTCTCTCTATCCTGGTTTTGGAGACCATCCTGACGCTGAGGATTTCTCACTTGGAGTTCAGTCTGAAAGCTGAGGGACTGCGTCGTGATCCAGGGAAACAAGAAAAGAAACCCAAGTCTCTGCCTTGGACTTGAAAAGTTTAGGCTGAATCTAAAAGAAAACCAGGCCAATGGAAACTCAAATTTTAACAAAATGGACATTACGTCCCAAAGACCAGACCTTTAAACACAACTTCCAAAGTGCGATCACAGAGATATTTGTTCTTCATTTAGCACGAATAGATGAAAGTCTTCTTCCGTGTGATCAAAAAAGTTGGAGTCACACAGACATAGAAAAAAACTTATGGTTACTAAAGGGAAAGGGTGGGGAGGATAAATTAGGAGTTCGGGATTAACAGATACACACTACTATATATAAAATAAACAACAAGGACCTATTGTATAGCACAGGAAACTATACTCAATATCTTGTAATAACCTATAATGGAAAAGAATCTGAAAAAGATATATTTGTGTATGTATATATATATATTTTTTCATATGTGACTGAATCCCTTTGCTGTATACCTGAAACAAACACAATATTGTAAATCAGTTATACTTCTGGGGACTTCCCTGGTGGTCCAGTGGTTAAGAATCCGCCTTCCAGTGCAGGGGATGCACGTTCGATCCCTGTTTGGGGAACTAAGATCCCACATGCCGCGGGGCAACTAAGCCTGTGTGCCGCAACTACCGAGCCCGTGCGCTCTGGAGCCCACGCGCCACAACTAGAGAGAAGCCTGCGTTCTGCAATGAATATCCCATGTCCCGCAACTAAGACGCGACGCAGCCAAATTAATTAATTAATTAAAAAAAAAGTTGGAGTCAATAAAATGTCACACAATTACCTTAAACAATGCATTTTATTTATTATTATTCTATTTATTTATTTTTGGCTGTGTTGGGTCTTTGTTGCTGTGCGCGGGCTTTCTCTAGTTAAGGCGAGCGGGGGCTACTCTTCGTTGTGGTGCGCAGGCTTCTCATTGCGGTGGCTTCTCTTGTTGCGGAGCATGGGCTCTAGGCACGCGGGCTCAGTAGTTGTGGCTCGCGGGCTCTAGAGCACAGGCTCAGTAGCTGTGGCGCACGGGCTTAGTTGCTCCCAGGCATGTAGGATCTTCCCGGACCAGGGCTCGAACCCGTGTCCCCTGCATTGGCAGGCGGATTCTTAACCACTGCGCCACCAGGGAAGTCCCAACAATGCATTTTAATTTAAACAAGCAAATGCATATTCATTCAATACTTTTGAATGAAGGGACAGAATTGATGCATGGCCTGTGATTTCCATTTTCAGTTCTCTGGAGTGGGAACTTAGACACCTCAACAGCAATCTGATCCTTTAACTGTTTCATGATTTTCCCAATGTTGTATACTTGTTGCCCACATCTAAGTGAACAGCGATTATTTTTAGTGGCTCACCTTTATTATCTTCTCAAAGCATTCAATTTAGTTTTCATTAAAATAACTTCCTTTCTTTTCACACTCATATTTTATCAGTTTACAGAGTACTTAATTAAATTACATAATTTCAATAACTAGTAAATAAGACTAGACGTGAATCTGTTTTGGGAGCAAATACACCTGACTCTTGGTAAGGTGACTCAAACTGTTGGGGGCAGTGGTGAATGCTCTGGCCCTGATCATTCGTGGGCCATGGGCATCTGTCCGAATGCTCTACCAGAGGAACAGGAGAATGTCTGTTAATCTGGAAAGTTGTTGAAATGGACTGTCTATTAAAAAGCTTCTACTATATTTATTCTGCCTGAACCAGCATGGTATAGTGGAAAAAGCATGGATCTTGCGGTCAAACAGACGTAGGTTTAAATCTTGTATTTCTAGCTCAGTGACTTTGGGAAAATTACTTAATGTCTCTGAATCTCCATTTCTTTATTTGTAACAATTGGTAAACTGTTCATGAGAGTTAAACAAAATCAATTAGGGGGATTCCCTAGTGGCGCAGTGGTTAAGACTCCGCCTGCCAATTCTGGGGGCACAGGTTCGATCCCTGGTCGGAGAAGTAAGATCCCACATGCCACCTGGTGTGGCAAAAAAAAAAAAAACAAACCATAAACAAAACCAGTTAGTAAAGATTCTGGTATGTAGGTGCTCAGTAAACAATAGCTGTTGTTGTTATTATTAATTTATTATTATTATGTGTGGTTGTTTTCCTGTTGGTCTTCGCCTAATTGAAAATCTGGTTTTGCTGTGCCGGTTAGATGTCTTACATTTCATCCCTAGCTGGGCTGGCCTCACTGCGGAATGAGTCTAATCCCTGGGTCCTCAGCCAGCTGGCACTGCCGTCCTCCTCTGGACCCCGTGACTCAGCCACTGTGACTGACTGTGCGGAGACTGCAGGCAGCGGGGGAGAAAGACTCTCACCGTCTTCCTGTCCCGCGTGCCAGTACGTCAGAAGGACCCCCGCTGGTAAATGTTGCTGTACCGCTGACTGCCCGTGAGCCCCCCGAGGATATGCTGTGTGGAGTGGATGGAATAGGCTGGCTTCTGGACACACAAGTCCAACTAGTGGGATTAACTGTTTTTTTGGTCTGGAAAGACCTAATGGGTCCACCCCTAATGGCACTCAACATAGCATGGGGTGACAGATCTGTACTGTGACTGCTGACCCCTGGCTAGGCCACCAGAATGTTTCTTTTATTTACTTGTTTATTTTCTTGGCTGTGCCATGCAGCAGAATGTTTCTTTTGAAGCCAGGCCTTCCCCTCCCCATGGAGGTGGCTCTGGGTTTGGGAAAACCAGGGGTGGCCTTACCTTCCTTATAACTGGACAGGATACTGCTGCCATTGACTCCCTTTCCATTGACCCAGTAAGCGCTTGGCTCCAAAATTTGCCCACATCCTGGCAAATGACTGTTCTGAGCATACTAGGTATCTTACCCTTGATACTCCTTGGCTGCTGCTGTCTGTATTGTATTGTGGTATCTGGTTGCAGTGTCCCCTACATACCTGACCCCAGGGATGTCGCGGAACGGGAGTGGACCAAGATCATAAGGGCCGTGCAGGGTACGTAGGGGTGGAGCGTGTGGCCAGGCCACTCAGGATGGCTGTTCTCTTGCTCTCGTCCTTCCCCTGCTCGACCAGGGCCTGCTTCACCTACACCTACTCACATGACTGACCTTCCTACTACTAGCCCCAGGCCCCAGCTGGTGATTATTCTTATCAAAGGGGTGGTGAGGGGCTTGCCCCTCTGCTGGTTTCCCTGGTAACTAATGAGCCCACCTGAAGTCAGTTCCCCTCTAACTGGTAATCTCCCCTTCCTCCTGGGAGTGAAGGCTGCCGAACACCACCGTGGGGTGTTGCTCCAGGACCTTGCTTCCCTCCCCCTTCCATTAAACCATTGATGTCAAGAAAGAAAGAAAGAGAGAGGGAGGGAGGGGGAGAGAGAGAGAGGGAGGGAGAGAGAGAAAGAAAAAGAAAGGAAGGAAAGAAGGAGAAAGAAAGGAAAGAACGAAAGGGAAAGAGAAAGAAAATCTGGTTCACTGTCCTGTTTTCCCACTTTGCCCAATGCCCCAATGTTTTGCTCACAGCTGCTCAAATAATGCCTCCCAAAGGACATTAGTAATTTTTCACAACTGTCTTTACCCTGTTGATTGAGAAGCTTGTGGGTGATGATGTATGTTTTTCTTTTTTTGCAGGTACACACATTCTTTCCCAGATTGTTGTCATCATTCAGCCTAACTTTGCTCCAATTTATAGGTTTTCTCCAACTTTGTTTCTCTTAGTAACAGTTACTAAAAACTTCTTTAATCTCCCTTAGAAGTTATTTGTCTTGCTACTAATTGTAAGCTCATCAGACCAAGCTTCAGGCCAGGACTGTACTGAGGCTGAGAAGACTTGAACACGGAAGGGCTGGGGTAGCATCCCATGCAACGGGCCAGCTGTGCCCAGTGCATCACCCACCTGGCGCCTGGACCTCTCTCATCTCCTTCTGAGCCCTTCTTGGTCCCTCATTCTATTCCTCAACCTTGCTTTCTGTGATCTGGCATCTCTTTGGTTACTAACTCACTTGGTTTGACGTTTTTGTTAATAGTTTTACCTCTAGGACAGTGGTTCTCAACTGGGATGACTTGGCACCCAAGAAACATTTGGCCACGCTTGAGGCATTTTTGTTGTCACTAGTGGAGGGGGGTGAGGGCTACCGGCATCTAGTGTGGAGTGGCCGGGCGGCAGGTGAATAGCCTACAATACGCAGGACAGCCCTCACAGCGGGAGAGTTATCTGGTCCAAAGTGTCAGCAGCGCTGAGGTTGAGGTTGAACCCCCTGCTCTCTAGGTTCTGGCCTTTGAGCCCAGTCTCCAGTCTGTGAGTGGCCTCAGGCCTTCCTGTCAGCACCCCCAGTCACCACTGTCCTTTCCGGGTGACAGGCTCCGCAGGACTGACAGAGCTCCCGAGGGTGAGGACGATGGATCGTCCCACGCCCGAGCTCGTAGCAGGCTTAGCGCCCAGAGGGCAGTCCAGGCAGGGTTGTTTGGTGAGCAGCAGTAGAACATGGATTTTAAAGCACTGATTGAAATCCATTCTCAGCTGCCCTCCGGCTCAGTTCATAGCGGCAGCTGCTACTGAAAGCAAGATTATGAAATCCCCGAAGCCTGGACCAGAGGTGGAGAGGCTCTTGTTCTGGGCGGGCTGGGCAGATTTGGCAGCTTTTCCCATCAGGAAATACAGAAGAGGGACTGAGGAGAAATAAGAGCTGCCTTGGGCTTTAACGGAGTGTTGGGCTTGACCCTTCCCAGTTTTGCTCCCCCCTCACGCCCTTGGAGAAAGGGGGTCAGAGGGTGTATGCAGCTTGTTCATTGAGGGTGAACTTGGACACCAGAGCCCACTTTTCTTTCTTGGCCACGCCGCTTGGCATGTGGGATCTTAGTTCCCCGACCAGCGATTGAACCATGCCCCCTGCAGTGGAAGCCTGGAGTCCTAACCACTGGACCACCAGGGAAGTCCGCAGAGCCCACTCTTCGTCACCACGTTTCTGAAGGTGTGGGCACCAGCTGGTCTTAAAGGGAGCGTGGTGAGGAAGCATGAACCAGACTGCCCTGGGCGCTGCATGACTGGTCAAAGGAGCATTCACCCGGAACAGGGGCCGGGGGCCAAACAGAGGCATGGTCCAGCCCGGGCAGGGGCAGGGGGTCTGTGGCAGAGAGCCAGTCGGGGTGAGGCTGAAACAGACATGTCTCCTTTACAAAAACTCGCCACATGTGGGGACCGTTAAAATGGAGTTGAGTCAGGCCAAGAGAGATCGCACTTCTTCTCCCTCGGCCCCTTGTGGCTGGAGCTGGCGTCGCTAGGACCTGGGGCCAGATGACACCTAGGTGGGAGCCCGCTGAGAAGGGCCATCCCTCCGGAGTGCAGACTCCCCTTCCTCCCCCTGCAGGTGTGTGCAGCCAGCCTCTGAAGGAGAGGGGAGGGCCAGCGGGAGTCCCAGGTGGGAAGGAGACCCTGTGAGTGCCATGGTAAACTCCGCAGTGGCTGACATTTTGATAACCAGATTGGATTACAGAAACTACTGACCTGCTGTATTCGTTTGCTTGGGTTGCCATAGCAAAACACCACAGACCGGGTGGCTTAAACAACAGAGATTTATTTCCTCACAATTCTGGAGGCTGGGAGTCTGAGATCAAGGTGTTGGCAGAGTTGGTTTCTTCTCAGGTCTCTCGCCTTGGCTTGTAGATGGCCTCCTGCTTGCTGTGTCTTCACGTGGCCTGTGTGTGTCTGTGTCCTTATCCCCTTTTTATAAGGACACCAGTCACACTAGTTTAGGGCTCACCCCAGTGCTCTCATTTTACCTTAACTACCTTTTTAAAGGCTCTGTCTCCATAAGTTTGTTTTCTAAGCCTGTGAGTCTGTTTTGTAAGTTCATTTGTATCATTGTTTTAAGATTCCACATATAAGTGATATCATATGATACTTGTCTTTCTCTGTCTGACTTACTTCACTTAGTATGGTGGGGCAGGGAGGGATAGACTGGGAGTTTGGGGTTGACATAAACACACTACTATATATAAAATAGATAACGGACAAGGACCTACTGTGTAGCACAGGGAACTCTACTTGATATTCTGTAATAACCTATATGGGAAAAGAATCTGAAAAAGAATGGATAAATGTATATGTATAACTGAATCACTTTGCTGTACACCTGAAAGTAACACAACATTGTACATCAACTATACTCCAATATAAAATAAAAATTAAATTAAAAATAAATTAAAAAAAATAAAAAAGTGCCTGATACAAAAAAAAAAAGGCTCTGTCTCCAAATACAGCCACATTCTAAGGTACTGGAGGTTAGGACTTCAACACATGAATATGGGGGGGACACAATACAGCCCATGATAACTGAATTAAGTTCTAAACTGGTCTGGGATACAACTAAGATATCTGCTCAAGGGGGACCGGAGTGTTCGGGGCGAATGTGGAGAGCAGGAGATCTGCTGGTCTGTGCGTCACTGAGGGGCTACTCTTCAAACGCAATAAGAGAGTAACTGATCAGCCTTCTTTCATAATCAGCTAGAGCACCTTATAGCAACGAAAAGCTGACTAGTTCCTTAAACTAAATTAATGTTCTTAAGGTTAAAAATACCTATAGGCTTATTGTACATGATTTTATCCAATTACCCACCAAAGGGCCAGTGCAGATGTAAGCCAGCAGCAGAGTAAGGTGACGCAGGCCAGGATGGGGAGAGTGCTGGGACAGGCCTGAGGTGGGACCCAGTGTCCATACTGTTCTCCGTGGACCAAGTTCTGGCATGAACCTCCGTGGTACGTGAGGCCATGCATCCTGCATACCTCCTCTGGTCCCTCAGAGTGGACCTCAGGGTGGGGATGCAGCCCCTGGCATATGCTGGCCAGAAGACGTAGCTGGCCTGAGCTCCTTACGCTTGGTCATTGCCCTCAGTGGTCAGTGTCAATTCATCTTGGGTAGCTCTTGAGAGTTCTTCTTAGAACTGTGCCCATGAATTCAACCTCACTCCAGGATAAATCCTGGGCTATTAATCGGAATTCTGTGGTATAATGACTAACAAATCTCCCCACCCCTTACACAGAAGGCATTGCCCATGTTGTGTTTTACCTGGTGTGATGGTTAATTTAAGGTGTCAACTTGGAGGATGTTTTGGATGAATTAACTTTTAAGTCAGTCAATTTCTGGGTAAAGTAGATTGTCCTCTCAAATGTGCGTGGGCCTCATCCAATCAGTTGAAGGCCTAAATAGAACAAAAACTGACCTCCCTCAAGCGAGAGGGATGCTCCATCAGATTGCCTTCACACTGGCTGCACCACTGGCTCTCCTGGGTCTCCAGCCTGCCGGGCCTCACTACAGATTTTGGACGTGCCAGCCTCCATAATTGCATGAGCCAATTCCTTATGATACATCTTTCTCTTGATATATATACACCCAACCTAGTCGTTCTGTTTCTCTGGAGAACCCTGACTGACATGCCTGGAGTGGTGATGATGGTGGGTTGTTCATTCCCCTAAAGGGGCAGACATTGCCTCGTTTTTATGGAGGGATCTTATGGAGGCATTTCCTGGACTCTAAATATGAGACCATCTTTCTTTTCACCCTTCCTCCATTCTGTTCTGGTTTCTCAGGTTCATGGCCTGCCAGTCTAATTCTCTCCATAGACGAGGGTGGGAAAGTCAGTCAGGTGGGATGGTGCCAAGGGAAGCTCCAGGAAGCAGGGTCTTCCCTGAGGCTAAGAAGCAAATGTGATTGAAGGGGCAAATGACCCAAGGGAGAACAGAGGACCAGTTCAAGCCTCAGGGCCAAGAGCTAGGACCTGAATCATTTGCAAGAGATGAGGCCGGAGATCAATCAGGAGTTGAGAAGACAGGAATAAGCTGGGAAACAGCATAGGAGGGGGAAGTTTCAAACACTGAGCTGCAAACAAGACAGGGTTGAGTTCAACTTTATTGGGTGCAAGGGATGTGGCAGAGGGTGTGGCAGCTGTTTAAAGGCACAGTGATGTCAGTGTTAATAGAGCAGTCCATTCGAAGCCCAGCTCTACTACCTACTGGCTCTGTGTGTGACCTTGGTCAAGTCACTATCTTTGTGCAAAAGAGGAATAATGAGCCACTCTACAGAGACGCTGTGTGAATTAAGAGATGATGTGGAGCATTAGAGCCGGTACCCAGCACACACTGAGGATCTACTCAGTTACGGCAGTTCCCTTCGCCCTTTGTGGATACGATCAACTGACCACCCGTCTTGTTCAATAAAACACTTCTATTCTGAGCCAAGCTTCCCCTTTGCGTTCTAGTAGTTAATGTGTTCTTTGAGGATGCAATCTAATTATAATTAGCCCGATGATGTGGGGAAAAAGCTCACTTTGAAACCTTTGTTAATGATACTATATCTCTACCATCATTTTCTCTTTTAGCCTAGATCACTGAGTTCATTTTAGCAATTTAAGTACTACTCTTGGTCCTATTAGCAATCCCAGTTACGCAAAGGGAAAGTTGGTACGGCAGTCCTCACTTAGATTCCTGCCTGGATAAGATTTGTGATACAAGGGGTGAAAAGGAAAAGAGAGAGAGAAAAAAGAGAGAATGTAGCTAAAGTCATTCCATAAGTGGTCAGAGTTCATAACCAAGCATGTGAAAATATGTCTTGTAGAAGGATATGTGGCAGAGACTATTTTTCAATCCACTATTCATTTTCCCTTTAGTTAAGGAATTCCACATTTTTTTTTCTTTTTTTAAAAAATTATAATTATTTTTTGGCTGCGTTGGGTCTTCGTAGCTGCGCGCGGGCTTTCTCTAGTTGTGGTGAGCGGGGACTACTCTTCGTTGCAGTGCACGGGCTTATCATTGCGGTGGCTTCTCTTGTTGTGGAGCACGGGCTCTAGGCACGCGGGCTTCAGTAGTTGTGGCTCACGGGCTTCAGTAGTTGTGGCTCGCAGGCTCTAGAGCACAGGCTCAGTAGTTGTGGTGCACGGGCTCAGTTGCTGCACAGCATGTGGGATCTTCCCGGACCAGGGCTTGAACCCATGTCCCCTGCATTGGCAGGCGGATTCTTAACCACTGTGATACCAGGGAAGTCCTCCACATTTTTTCAGACTGGAAATGTCCACAGCTAAATGACTATGTTTTCCAGCCTCCTCTGTAGTTAGGTGCAGCCTTCTACCTAAATTCTGATTGGAATTTGTTGGGTGAATCTACTACAAAGGATCCTTAAAAGGGAGACAGCTGAGGCCCACCTTTTGTCCTTCCCTCTTCATGGAAAGAAGGTGAGATGGCTGGTGCTCTAGAAGCTTTAATGGATCATGAGGCAACCCTGAGGACAGAGGAACCTGGTTCCTTGATGACTTCATGGCACTGTCATCCCAGCCCTGGACTACCTACTCCAGATCTCTTTTACATGAGGGAATACACTTTTCTGTGTTTGAGACACTGCAGCTGGATCTTTTATTAGGATACGAATGCAATTAATAACTGGCTCAAAATGAATTCCTCTCGACCCACATGTTTCCTCCTCCAGCCAATGTGTTGATCCAGACTGTGGTGGGTCTGAAGGTGGGTGTGAAGTAGTCTTGGGAAGTTTATTGAAGGGAAATCCATAATTATGGTGCCCTGATGTGGCAGATGACATCCTGAGCTGGCCAGAGGAATTTGGGACAGACTCCAGTCAACAGTAATTTAACACCTTGGGCCAACTGAATGAGTACTTTTTATAGTGGTCAACTATAAAAGAAAAAGAGGCCTGTTTACTGAGTGTAAGAAATTTCTCATTACCTCCTGTAACCCCCAAACCCTTGGTCTCAATCCTGGTTACTCCTGCAATTGGGGTCGTCTTCTGGAAGGATGTAGCTGATGAGAGATACGATGTTAGAGACACTTTTACTTGACTGCTAATGTCACTTCCCCACACCCGATCTTTGTTGCTTGCTCAAAAGGGCATGTGGGGGGAGCGTGGTAAATTTAAATCTCAAAGTATCATCATTAGTACAAACAAGAAGTACATCGATGCGGCCTGACTGGGCTCAGTCTCCTAATAGTGATATTTTGTTCTCACTGGAACAAGCCCTTTTATTAGTGACTGACCTGTCACTGAATTCTGTCGTTCCGTCCTTCAAAATGCTTTCCTTCCAGTTCCCACAGCTATTACCCTAAAACCGGCTCTTAGAACCTCATGCTAGGATTCATGCAACAGTTTTCTAACTAGCCTGCCCCTCAAATCAATGCCAGACTTGCTCGCCTGAAAAACTGCTTTCAATGTGCCTCACTTCAGCTAAAGTGCTTTTCAGTTTCCTGTTACCAATCACATGTTTGAGTTTTAAGGACATCCATCAGCTGGTCCCAACTGGAATTTCCCCCTGCATCTGGTGACGTGCTCTTACATTCACCTGACTATCAGCAAACCCCGCCCTTTCTGTGAAGCCCTGCTCCGTGGTTCCCCTTTCTGTCCCCCTGGTCCTCCCAAAGCCTAGTCATCCTTGGGACAGGGGTGGGGTGAGGGTTGTGAAGGGGGTGGAGGAAAGTAACTGAAACTCTATTCGGCACCTATTATCTGCTTCCTTTCATATTATTCTTTATTATTATTCTTTATTTCTTTCTTTCTTTCTTTTTGGCTGTGTTGGGTCTTCGTTTCTGTGCGAGGGCTTTCTCTAGTTGCGGCAAGTGGGGGCCACTCTTCATCGCGGTGTGCGGGCCTCTCACTATCGCGGCCTCTCTTGTTGCGGAGCACCGGCTCCAGACGCGCAGGCTCAGTAGTTGTGGCTCACGGGCCCAGTTGCTCCGCGGCATGTGGGATCTTCCCAGACTAGGGCTCAAACCCGTGTCCCCTGCCTTGGCAGGCAGATTCTCAACCACTGCGCCACCAGGGAAGCCCCCCTTTCATATTAGTCTATTCAGTAAAGGCCCAACTCAGGCCAGTAACAGTGTAAAGCTTTCCTAACTTCTTTACAGGGAGGATTTACACAATTCAGGATTGTTTTGTTAATTGTTGAGAAAGCATTTGGTACTTACAGCTCATTAGATATAGGACACTGCAGGAAGGAATCCTCTGTTGTACTTCTTTTATATTCTCCCAACAAGCACTCAAAACTTGACTGCTAAGGCCTGGTGATCAAGAAAGTATGAACTTTGGTTTCTAATCCTGACTCTTTCACTTATTAACGGTGTGACCAGGGCAACGTGCTCATCAAGCTCCTTGAGCTCATTAACCGTCACCTGGAATCAACAATGCCTCTCCTGGGGTGAAATAAAGATAAATGTATGTAAACCCTGCAGCGCAGTCCCTGACACGTCGTGAGTGCACGGTAACACTATTATCAGGCCTGGCGGAGGTCCCAAGGTCAGTTCACTGGGAAAGAAAGGTCACTCCGGGCCGTGGTTGGAGGGACACTGGCCCTACACCATACCAGCGCCAGGGCCCGCCTTCCTGGGGGGACCTCACAGGCCCGCTGGGGCGCTCCGAGGCCGCTCAGGGAAACACGAGTCTTTCCTCCGCGAGTGGGGGGGAGGTCCCCGGACCCCGAGGCTGCGGCCTCGCGACCGCAGATAAGCTGCGGAGACTCCACTCCCGACAATTCCCTCGCACGCAGGCGCAAGCTGAGTCTCCACCTGCGGGCAGCGCTGGGCGGTGCCTTCGCGGGGCGGAGCCTGGGGCCGTACCATCTCACACGGCGTGGGGACGGCGGCCTTTCCTTTGGCGATACGCCCAGAAGCGCGCAGGGGGGCACCGCGGTTCGTCTGGCCGCTGGGGAAAGTGCCGGGTCTCCCTTCCTCGCGTTCCCTGGGCCCAGAGCGCGGGAGCGGGGCCCTTCGCCCCCTGTGCCCCCGAGTTGGAAGCGGCGAGCGCAGGGGGCGGGGTCGAGGCGGGCGCAGGGGGCGGGGCCTCGGGGGGCGGCGGTGTACTTGCTGCGAAGCCCGCAACTCGAGCCCATCTTCGGCTGTCAGCGCGGCGGTGTGGTTCGAACTCCGAGAGGCCCGCGGGCGGCGTCCACCATGTTGTGCCGGGCGGCGTGCAGGTGAGGCGCCGGGTGGCGGGCGCAGCGGGGACGCGGCCCCGGCCCCACGGGCGAAGAGGCGCGGCGGTGGCCGCCGCTGCCCCCCACCGCCTCCCGCTCTGCCTCCCCTCTTGCGCCAGCCCCGCGGGGTCCGGGGCACCTTCGGTGACCCGGCGTCACAGGGCGTGGCGAGAGGCCGGGCCTGAGGGCAGGTGTCCGCCGAGCGCGTCCAGGTGCCGCCGAGGTGCTGGACCGCAGCGTTAGTTTAATGGCAAAGACTGGACGGCGAGGGGGCCAACGACTGGAAGGCCCCCCAGGGGCGCGGGTCCTTCTAGCCGGGTCTGCGGAGCCGCGCACGCGGGTTAACGGTTTCTGCCCGCGTCATTCGATCGGGCTGTGTTTGCTGTCTTTCCAGCACGAGCAGGAAGCTGGTGCCGGCCCTGGGGGCTCTGGGCTCCCGGCGGAAGCACAGCCTCCCCGACCTGCCGTACGACTATGGCGCCCTGGAGCCCCACATCAACGCGCAGATCATGCAGCTGCATCACAGCAAGCACCACGCGGCCTACGTGAACAACCTGAACATCGCCGAGGAGAAATATCGGGATGCGCTGGAGAAGGGTGGGTGCCGGGCGGCCGGACTTCGAGAAACCGGTTACAGGGAACCGTGGCGGCGAGGCGGGTCTGCGTAAACCCCCACCCCTGCTTTCAGTAGAATCGCTGCACCTGTTCGCGCGTTGACTTAGGGAGCAGAATTCACGAGGAGAAGAGCCGTTTCGGGGGGGAACTGAGACAGGCTTGTATTTATTTGCTAATCTTTGGAATTCAGTGAAAATATAATATGGAGTTGGTATTTGTTTTTTAAAGGAGCTCAGGTGACAAAACCAGTCGTGCGTGGACTTTTTTTGTGTTTTGCATCTGGGGGGCGCATATGGGAGTACTAAGTCTTAACTTTTCTATACAAAATAGCATTACACTTTCAATTTGTTAGTTAATGTTAGTAATGTTAGTGGTTTGCACGAGGGAAATAATTGACAGGCGTGTTTCCAGGCTATATGTATGGCTGAAGCTGCCCAGTTAAAAGTGTATTTTTTTTCTTAAATATGTTTTTATCCAATTTCAGTCCTGTGAAATAGTTGAGTGAATTTTAGACTGTGACATCTTGTTGAGTGGGGACATCTAGTGGAAAAATGTAGTATTTCAGTCTGGTTGTGTGTGAGGTAATAGGTAAACAAAAAGAAGAGGAAGTTACCACATTCTGGAAGATTTACTTGTGATCATCAGAGGGACCGCAAATACGGTAAAGGAAAAGGTTCTGAGTACGGGAAGAGGTTCTGTGATTTAAGAAAAAACAAATGCGGGAAGAATGTGGTAATGGGAGAGGCTGGGATAAATCCCAGTTGTGAAACTGTTTCCTGCATGACAACATCTGACATCCGTGAACCCTTCTCTTCGATATTTTTAAAACAGCTTAATTTCAGTCCTTTTCTTGTGCAATCAAAGCTTTGCTTGTTTAATGAAAGCCAATGGAAAAAAAGCTTTACTATATTATATTGTACTGTATTGCCTATAAGTTAATGAGTGTCTGTAGAGCTTTCCTTTATTTAAAAAATTATATTTGAAAAATCATTAAGGAGTTAAATTTTCATGTTTGAAAATTTGGGAAAAAAGAGTGTAAGGAAAATAACATCATCAATCTTATCGCATTTAAGTATGTAAATACTTTTCAAACAAAAGTACTTAACTTTTATTGTATTCAACAGAGAAAATTGGCTGTGAAGCCAATGAAAATGTTGAGCTTCAGAAGTGTTCTTTTTTTTTTTTTATTTTTTATTTTTTATTTATGACTGTGTTGAGTCTTCGTTTCTGTGCGAGGGCTTTCTCTAGTTGCGGCAAGTGGGGACCACTCTTCATCGCGGTGCGCGGGCCTCTCACCATCGCGGCCTCTCTTGTTGCGGAGCACAGGCTCCAGACGCGCAGGCTCAGTAATTGTGGCTCACGGGCCCAGTTGCTCCGTGGCATGTGGGATCCTCCCAGACCAGGGCTCGAACCCGCGTCCCCTGCACTGGCAGGCAGACTCTTAACCACTGCGCCACCAGGGAAGCCCCCAGAAGTGTTCTTAAAAGCAGATATTAACCCCCCCAAATTTCTATTAAAATTTAAAAAATGATTAAGTAAACTTTAAGAGATTGTGATTAAACTAGTTCTCAAGAAACATGTTTCTTTCCCATTAGAAATATTTAGTTACTGTTGACTTATTAAAAAACAATATAAAGCCTACATTTATTTTTTGGGTGATTCTCCAAGAAAAATTAGTAAGGGAAACACTGATCTGTCAGAAAGTTATTTTATAAACATAACAACGATAACAAAAGTTGACATCTTAAACAGAACTCTCAAAGATTATCTGTGTATTCAGATATCATTGGTCCTCTCCGCCTTTCTGAATTGCTAAAAACTGGAGGTTTTATTGTTTCAGAAAGCGACATTTCTTACGTGTGTTCTTGGCATGTGTCCCAACAACAGAAATAGGGAACTTCTATTGCTATTATGTAAGCTCCCCAAGGGCAGAGATCTCAGTGGTTCTCTGTGCCCTTCACTTTGCCTCTTGGTATCTTGTGAGTCATAAGAACTTAATACTTACCGAATAAGGGAATCCCATTTTTCCTAATAGTTCCGTTAGTCTGTAGCTTCTTGAAGGCATCAAGAAAAATATTTTATTTTGCCTCCATGTTTAGCAAGGTAGAAAAAACAGCTTCAAATGTGACATTCTTTTTAAGTATAGAGGTCAGAATTTTCTTTCCGTGAAACTCCATTCAGCATTCACGAGTGCCTGCTACACGTGAGGCAGTGTGTTGGGCCTCGGGGACACGGCAGTGCACAAAAGTCCTTGTCCTCGCTGGAGCTTTCCTCCTAGCGGAGACACGTGAACAAGTCAATATGGAGTGTGCCGGGGCTGAAGTCCTATCGAGAAAAACAAAGTAGGGGAAGTGGTCTGGAAGCGGGGCGGGGATTGTGCATCTTACATCGTGGTTAGAGAAGCCTTCAGTGGAGACTTGAAGGAGAAATGGGGGCGTGAACCATGAGACTGTCTCCGGGAAGTGTTCCAGCAAAGGCCTCAGTGGTCAGTGGAGCATGCCAGGCCTGTCGTCCAAGTGCCAGGAGGCCGTGGTGGCCGGAGCTGGGCCAGCGAGGAGGCGCAGAGGGTCGGATGATGTGCACCTCTGTACCGATCGTGAGGACTTGGGGTTCACTCTGAGAAGAGCAGCCTACAGAGGGCTTTGACCAGACGTGTGCCGTGATCAGTTGGGGGTCTAGAGGAGCCCTCTGGCCACTGTGTGGAGAATAGACTGTAGGGCCAGGAGTGGAAGCGGGAGACCGGTGAGAGACAGGGGCACGAGTGCGGGGGGAGGTGCTGCCGGTGGCCCCACGGGCAGGAAGAAGGGGTGCGGTTCTGGGCGCTTTCCGGAGCTGGCTTTGCTGGTGGCTGTGCTGGTGGGCTGACGTGGGGTGCGAGAGGACTAGCGTGAAAAATAACCGTGTCGTCAAAGATGTCCTGAGAAAACAGCTGGCGCTCACTGAGGTGGGGAAGGCCTTTGGATGAGTAAGTTTGGGGTTGAAGATCAGGGGTTCAGTTTTGACAAGCTGAGTTTTTTGTTAATGTAACATTGAAGTATTTCCCAGTGGATGGTTGTCTATCTAGAAAATGAGAGTTGAACATTTTCCGTGTAGTCTGTATACGGCACCATCTGTTTTATAGCATTCCACTATTTTCTGTCTTTGTTCTCTTTCTTATTTCATTTACTGAAATCTTTTCTACCCAAGAAGACCGAGTTCTTTGAAGCCCAGGAGTGAATTTTCTACTAGCTTTGCCACCCCTGCTGGCTTCTCACTAGTTGTTTGGTACAGTATTAATTGAACTGAAAATCCACTGGGACAAATATTTTGGGGAAGGTTTCTTTTTGGGTAGAGTCTTGAAATTGTGAAATTTTGGGACCCATAGGGATGTTACAATGGTCCAATCATCTGACGTTTTACAAAGAAAAAAAAAACAGTGTATAGAATGGTCAAAAAAGTAAGAATGAAAAAAAAATGTGTTTTTATTTTAACCTTTCAGGTGATGTTACAGCTCAGGTAGCTCTACAGCCTGCAATAAAGTTCAACGGTGGAGGCCATATCAATCATAGCATTTTCTGGACAAATCTGAGCCCTAACGGTGGTGGAGAACCCGAAGGTTAGTTTAGATTGGTGCAACCTTAGCTACGTTTTGTGCATGATAGGAATGACTTGATTTTCTTAAGTTACCTTAATTCTCCCTGAGGTATCATAATGGCATGTCTTTCACAGCAAGTAGTACAACAAAGTTGTAACTTTCAAAGGGGCACATGCAAGAGTGGAGAATACATTCAGGGAATTATATCGTCAGATTTTATACACACACACAATATCACATACAGTGTCATCTTTCGGTTGAAGTGTACTGTACGTTAGGGAAAGACTGAGAAACTTCGTTTTTAGAAAAGATGAGCTTTCACTTACTAGCTCTAGGCCCTGGGACAAGATGTTAGCCATTCTGTACCTTACTTTCTTCATCTATATGATATGGGGATAATAATAGGGTTGTTTTAAAAATTAAGTAAGTTATTATAGAATAGTGCCTTTTGCTATTGTTTTACTACTCTTCCTAACTGATAAAAAGTCAGTTGTCCCAGAAAATTAGGTTTTCCAGGACAACTGCAGGTAACAAGGGAGTACAGAGCTGATGATCTTGTTCACTCTGCTTGTTTACTTGACCTCCTATGTAGCACGCAGAGACCCAGAGCTTTTTTTTTTTTTTTTTTTAATTTTTATTTATTTATTTATTTATTTATTATTTATGGCTGTGTTGGGTCTTCGTTTCTGTGCGTGGGCTTTCTCCAGTTGCGGCGAGCGGGGGCCACTCTTCATCGCGGTGCGCGGGCCTCTCACTATCGTGGCCTCTCTTGTTGCGGAGCACAGGCTCCAGACGCGCAGGCTCAGTAATTGTGGCTCACGGGCCTAGTTGCTCCGCGGCATGTGGGATCTTCCCAGACCAGGGCTCGAACCCGTGTCCTCTGCATTAGCAGGCAGATTCTCAACCACTGCGCCACCAGGGAAGCCCGAGACCCAGAGCTTTAATTATCCTCCCCACCCCAGGGAAGGTATGGGGCATAAATACAGCTCTCCCCCTTTGTTTCAGCTCTTCTGGCAAGTACCTTAAGTTCCTGTGACATTTTTTTGTTTTTAATCATGTTCTAGAAGGCACCTTGTGCACTTGAAATAAGCAGTTTCATTTGGAAGTAAAGATGAATGGAGGAATAAGTATGGGAAGCTGGACAATTTATTTTTTCTGAGTTACGTCTTCAGACCGTGACTTAATACTTTTGAGGTGTTGTGAGTTACCAGAATACCAGATACACCTGTATTCAGCCAACAGGTTTTGGTACTCTGCCATTTTGTGTTATCTGGTACCACTTTATTCCATCATTTGTGCTTATAACAGTTGATTACTTTTAAGCCAATAGAGTAAGAGAAGTGATATTTTGGGCCTAGTTGATTTAGTTGATGTGCTCAGTCTCGAATTGTATTCTGTATTGCTACAGAATAAAAAGGGTGATAACTCGTAAAGTGTACCCTTAGTTCACTAATAGGCAACATCACTCTTTTTAAAATGATACAGTTGAGATAGGAAAGATCTAGGCCGCCTTGGAGAAGAAGCAAATCTCACCCATAACATTTTATTCCCAAATTGAAACATAGAGTCGGTAGGGTAGAAGTCAACGTAAAATCTTCTGTTGAGGGGAAAAAAGAAAGCTAAGGAAAAATACTATTTCTTTCCTTGTGGAAACGGCACTGTGAGTGAAGAAATCCCTCTAACGTGTTTCAGCAACAAACACGTAAATTAAAATTGTGAGATGTTATGACCCTGGTGTCAGGACAGGAATAACACTGTGTTTTGTAGGCTCACTGGGTCGTGTAGTGTTTTCCATGTGTTTCTAGTTGTGTCTGGGGCCATTTGACAAGAATATTGGGATATATATAATAAAATATTTTATTGTAATTGTTGCCATATGTTCATTTGTGGGTGGTTTTTGGGTTTTTTTTTTAATAGGGGAGTTGCTGGAAGCCATCAAACGTGACTTTGGTTCCTTCAAGAACTTTAAGGAGAAGTTGACCGCCGTATCCGTTGGTGTCCAAGGCTCAGGCTGGGGTTGGCTCGGTTTCAGTAAGGAACAGGGACGCTTACAGATTGCTGCTTGTTCTAACCAGGATCCCCTGCAAGGAACAACAGGTTAGGCTTAAGAATTATTACACGTTTATTCGGGAGAGATGGTTCACTATAAAGCATTTACCGTGAAATACGGAAGACTAGCAGTGTTTAAATCTACCCTGAGCACGTACTAAATTGAACAGATCTTAGTAGATGATACCCGGAGTCTTGTGGGAGCAAAAATCTTTCCAAGTCCTTGATATTTTATAAAATGAGCACATGTAGTTTTACAGATATGTTAACAAAACATGTTTTAAACATAAACTCTGCTTCATTTGACAGAGAATTTGTATCAGCCTACATAATAATTATATGCACTAGAATAAAAAAAGTAAAATTAGATAAACACCGTGAAGGAGGAAAAGACACATAGGCTGGGTCTGACTTCAGAGCTTGGACTCTCAACCCCTCTGCTGAGCACCTGTGGTCAAACTGGGACCAGAGCTCAGGTTTCCAGACATCTACTTTCCTGAGGATTTTTTGGCGTAGGAAAAGATTGGGCTTAGAAGCTGCAGGCTGGGTTCACCAAATCCTTTTTTATGTTGAGCCAGATGGAAGTAGAAGCTCTTTAGGAAATAGTCATAAGGATCCAGCAGTTTGCTGGAACTTTGATGTGAGGTGATACCTTAGCATCAATCAGCAGTAGGTCTCAGCCATATTTTCTACCTCCACACATGTCAGGAGACTTGCTTACGTGACTCACTAACCTGGATATGTTCAGATTAGCCAGAATCTAAACAGCTCTTTAGGGAAAGTGAGATGCCACAGAATTTGGAAAAGCAACCAAAGATGTGTGAGCCCTGAGCGCTCTCAGAGTCAGGTACCTGACTGAGGAGGCTGTGACTGGCAGGTGAGTCCTAGCGACCCCTTCTCTCCTGCTTGAAGAAAGCCCATTGGAATAAAGATAAATGAAAGTTATGGCGATTTATTTAGGGGGAAAATCATGTATAAATTTTGTTCCCTTAATTCTAAGTTATTAGTGACGCACCTCACAATTGATTTAGACATGCTGGTTGATGCTTGTTTTCCTAGAGGAGCGCTTTCAGTTGGAGAGGTTTCTTAAATGAATGTTTTATAACTACTTCTTCACTTACACTTTTCAGAAACTAAATAACGTATCTTTTTCTTAAGCCTTACTCAGTTTTCCTTGTTAACTTAATTTTTATTATGTCTCATAAACGCTTTTATTTATTTATTTATTTATTTGAAGTCGAGTTGATTTACAGTGTTGTGTTAATTTCTGCCCTACAGCAAGGTGACTCAGCTGCACATATGTATAATCGTAAACGCTTTGTATTCTCTGTGACTAACATCAGCCCAGGGGAGCAGAGCAGGGTTTCCATAGACTCCCCCAAATGCTCAGCACCTTCGGAAGGTCCTCAGCCACACCCACAAGGAGAACACACCCTTCCTGAGACCCCTAGGGAGGACCACTGAGAACTGGCCCTTGGATAAATCTGTTGATATTTTAAGAATAGCTGTTAAAATACTGTGGTTAGTTGATTTTCCCATGTCTGTTTTAATTAGTTTTACTATTTATCACATTTTCTGCCAAAGAGTAAAGTTTAAAATCTTTTTCTAGGATACTTATTCTTATGCAGATTTCCTGTTTACATAAGAAACTGAAAAGTGGATGAGAGTGTTGTGAAGGGTAGTTTTGTGTGCACAGGATGATTAAAGTTTAAAGCGAGAAGATGCCGCGTTTTAGAGTGAAATTCATAGTTTTTGTTTCTTTCCCCTTCTTTCCAATAGGTCTTATTCCACTGCTGGGAATCGATGTGTGGGAGCATGCTTATTACCTTCAGTATAAAAATGTCAGGCCTGATTATCTGAAAGCCATTTGGAATGTAATCAGCTGGGAGAATGTAACTGCGAGATACATGGCTGGCAAAAAGTAACACATCAGCCTTACACTGAGTACATCGAGCTCTTTATGACTAGTTTTGTAGTAGTGCAGAGAACCACATATACCAGTAAGCTGCTCCATTGTAGTGTTTCTGAGTGTGGCTTACTCAAATATTTGATAAACATAATTTAGTGCTGTGAATAATCTCTTTTAAAAGCTTGTTATTAGGCAACTGTTTGAAAATGTTAAATGCTTTGTATGATTTAAGCTTTTGATTGAACATTTTCTTCAGAGAGCTATAATAGCTAGGAGATTATAATTTTCATCATAAAACCATGAAGAATGTTTCATCCCTATACTGTTGGGGTGTCTAAGGAAGCCTTTCTAATCCTGTTCTATTGCAGTTACAGAAAATCTGGTCTTTTGCCCCATTCGTTTAATAATAAAATATTAAATTTATTTCCCAAGGGAAATATTCAGTTTTCTATTGAAAATTGCTCTTTTTGTAAGTAATCCTCTGTCCAGTATTACTTCTGGTGGATATCACCCAGCGGTCTTTAGTTACTTATGATCACAGGTTATACAGGGTTAACACTAACCATTTTGTCATTAAAAATATATATAACTTGATTGCTAATTGAGAATTGCTTTATTATGAGAAGGAAATAGTAGTGCCTCTGAATTTTTCTGTAGACAGAAAAAGACTTCTGTGAAATTTTGTCCTCAAACACAGAAATGTGTGTTGTCGAAGTGCTCAAAGTGGACAAATTAGGGCCTAGTTAATAAAGTCAATGATAGGGATGGGCCACAAATCTGCTGGCCAGACACTTGCCCCTCTTCTTTTGGGCCTGCTCATGAAGCATCCCTCTCAAGAGAACCAGACCTGGGTCAGGGCCTGCATTTCCAAGTAATGAAAGACAAATTGGTTTCAGGACACAGGAGCATGCCTCTCTCAGGAACATTTATTTTCAAAGATTTGTTTTTGAGTTATTTCATCCATTTTGATGTTTTTTGTTTCTTCTAGAAAATGTACAATCACTACAGAAGCTTTATATTGTTTCATTGGTTTTTCTAATAAAGGGAAAACCGTATCCCTCATATAGTGACAGGGCAGTCAAATTACATTCCTGTTGAGTTTTTGCGAATGGAGCTGTGCAATGCAGCAGGGTCCTTTCTGTCTTTGGCTTCACGGTGTCAGGTGGTCCACGTTCTTCATCATCTTCTCTCCTTATCGTTAATAGCTGTATAGTATTTTATCAATTGGACATTTCCTAATATATTTCACAGTTTTGTTACTGAAGATTTCATTTGTTTCTAATCTGATGATTACAGGTAATGCTATTCTGATACCCCACACAGGTTTTACCTTCTATTGGAATATTTTCTCTATGTAGGTTTTTTCCTTAAACCTATTTTAGTAACAGGGTGTTTTCTCAAGTTTATCTTTTCATTTAAAAAAATTTCCCCCTAACTTTATTATCCTGGTTTTTTTTCCCATGGAAAAATGGAGTGACTTAGCAGTTTCAATATTGAAGACTGAAGTTTTAAAAAAAATTTAAATTCAAGGCACTTTTCTTTTAGAATTCAATTAGAAAAGTATTTAGGCTTTCTGAATTGTCAACAGCGTTGATGAGACTAGTGTTAACTGTGTGTGTGTGTGTGTGTGCTTGTGGATGGAACACACTTCAGAGACTGCTTGCCATCCTTTCTATACCACAGTAAAATGGCTTTAATGGGGCACAACTGAGAGTCGTGTGACTGCTCCTTACATATATCTGTACACACATGTATATGCCTATATGTATATTAACAAGGCAGTGTGTGTGTGTGACGGCTGATTACATATACCCTATACACACATATATATGCCTATGTATGTAAACAAGGCAGTGAACTCTGTGTAAACAGACCATTGAGAAAATAGGACCTTTTTGAAAGATGGGCTTTTGAATACAGGTAGTCTTCTAGATCATGAACTAACAAAGATATGCAGAGACTACTGACTTACATAAAGCTTTTGGACTCTCATTAAGCTTTAAGATTAAAAAAATATTCAATGTTGAAATTTCTATGGGGCTCTATTTTTGCTTTGATTGTATCATGTGAGAACAAGGGAAAGCATACTGTCCTCCACTGCAGTTTTGGATTTTAAGAGGCTAAGATAACATACAGAGTAGAGATTTTAATCATCCAGCAGAAAATGAGACTCTATAAGATTCTGTTTAGCCCTGTTTTTCAAAATAGAAAAGAAACAGAAAAGGTAAAACAACCGTTTCTTCTGGAAAGAGCAAGTACTGTTCACCCAGGAAGGATTTTTGTGACTGAATCAGCAGTGCCTGCTCTAGTCATAGATGGGCTTCAAAAATCTTAGCATGATTGGTGCTGCAGGGGAACAGGATGCAGAACAAATGCTGTCTGTGAAATAGTATCTGTTGCTCGAACTGTTGTGTAATAATTAAACTTTGATATTGAGAAGTTACAACTTTATTACACAGCTCAGATTCATGATTCTAAAATGAGATTTGAATTTCTGTGGAGTGCCTTTAAAAAGTAACATCAAAATCATAAAATTAAGATTGATGTGTGTTGTCAGTCATATCTAAAACTAGGTATAAATACAAATTTTGTTTCCTGTTTTAATTTCAGGGGAACTATTGTTTGGGAAAGCTGTTCGGTAACTGTTTTATAAATCACTGTCTCTCTCTTTCAGTCATACCCCAATGATCCCAGCAGGCTAATGCCCTGTATTCTAAGATACACATGGTACATACTAAAAATCCTGTAAGGTCCTGGAGAGTTTTCATTTAATTATTCATTAAAGAAGCATTTATTTTCATATTGTAAGTGTGAAGCTTTTTGATTATTAATAAAAGAATCTGTTAACCATCAAAGGAAGTCTGTATTAAGTATGTGTGTCAAAACATTTATAATCTTGCAATGCTTTATCATTTTTACTGTAGGAAAGGAATAATAAATGATAGGTAGTTGAAATTTTACTCTAAAAACCCAGAAGGCATATGAATTCTATCTCTGGGAGGAATTTTTTTGTGCATGGTTCTCATGACTGTGGCTCCACCTTCTGGAGACTCTAATTTGGGGGGTCTCCATGGTTCATCTGGGGGAGGTGATGGGCAGTTTCCTCTACTTGGAGAATGCCTAGCTTTCAAGGCCTGATTTCTACCAGTACAAGTTTGAGAGGTCTGAAGGTTATTTAAAAACTCAAACAGCGAAAAACTTTTTTAGTCTGATTCCATCGTTTCTTTGGCAATACATTGGCCTTAAAAAACTTTGTGGGTTTCTAACCCATTTGCAGCCGGTTTTATGTGCCAGTATCCACAATAAACATTTTATCCACAATGAAAATTTTTTACTAGATGTACTAGATGTGAGTAATTTTTTTTGCAACATCTTTATTGGCGTATAATTGCTTTACAGTGGTGTGTTAGTTTCTGCTTTATAACAAAGTGAATCAGCTATACATATACATATATCCCCATATCTCCTCCCTCTTGTGTCTCCCTCCCACCCTCCCTATCCCACTCTTCTAGGTGGTCACAAAGCACCGAGCTGATCTCCCTGTGCTATGCGGCTGCTTCCCACTAACTATTTTACATTTGGTAGTGTATATATGTCAGTGCCACTCTCTCACTTCATCCCAGCTTACCTTTCCCCCTCCCCACGTCAAGTTCATTCTCTACGTCTGCGTCTTTATTCCTGTCCTGCCCCTAGGTTCTTCAGAACCATTTTTTTTTTTAAGATTTCATATATATGCGTTAGCATACGGTATTTGTTTTTCTCTTTCTGACTTTCTTCACCCTGTATGACAGACTCCAGGTCCATCCACATAGATGTGAGTAATTTTTATCCTTGCTTCCTTACCTCGTCAACGTAAGAGCAGCTACCTTGAGCTAAAGGTAGTTAAAACAGTAAGCTCGTAGGGGAAGCCGACATCCTTCATCTTTGCTTTGGGGCTGAGACTTGAGCATTTGCTTAAAGCCTTTTTCAGTCTTACATCTTTTACTGTTTGGGATTTAGAAGTAGTCAGCTTTCGCAGACTTTGAGGACCCAGATTTGTGAACTATATTTCCTTTCATTTCTGCTTGCAGACGGGCCAGTTCTTTCCTGAAGGCACCAATGATATCTTGCTAAAGGGGGAGATAAAAGCCAACACACAGGGTCAGTCTGGTTCTTCTCGAACATTCTAGAGCTGCAGTGGCTGTGCCTTTCACGTTACTGCAGGAAGCAGATTTACCGCATGATCTACCACTGGGAAACACGGCTTTCTAACTTTTCAGCTCCCGATACCAATTTTCTCACTGACCACTAAGCCCATGCCACAGTTTGAATTTTTTTTTTTGGCTGGGACAGTACCCACTTCAAGGTCCTAGTATTTGAATTAATTTGGGTAACAAACTGCTGCTTTGACAACAAACTCCAAATATATAATGGCTCAAATACAACAGATTTTTTTTCACTCAGGTAAAGTGTATAAGTGTTTCTGGTTAGTGCCAGAGCTTTCTTCCGCGCAGTGATTCGGGCATCCAGGCTCTTTAGCTCTTACTGCTTTGCCGCCCCAGTAAGTGCCATCTGAGGAGCTCTTGTCACTGTCATTGAGCGTATGGAGTGCAAACCAGCATGCAGATCACGTGTCTGAAGTTTTATGGGCCAGGCCGTGGTGCCTATGTGTCTGCTCATATTTTACTGGTGACCACAGTGCACCTAAACACAAGGAAGGCTAGGAAGAGGGTTTAGCTGTACTCCTGTGCCCAGAAAGGACAAGAAACAGCCAATCTCTCTACTGCTTTGCGATTCTGAGCAATCTGTTTGACCTCTCTGTGCCTCAGCTTCTCAGCTGACCATAATGGGTTTTTGTGAGTTTACGGGGTCTGGCATGAAATGAGCACTGTTAAGTATAGCTGTCATAGAAGTTGTTTTACATGGCTTCTCAATTTTTATCTTGTGTGATTCAGCCACCCTGCAGGGAAGGCAGAGAGAATACAGACTCAGGGACAGATTTGTACCTGGGACTCTGGTGGCCTGTTCTAGGATCCTCTGCCTGCTTTAGTGTGCTTTCCACAACAGTGTGTCATATTCTGAAAGAATACCTTAATGTGTACGTTCTAAGTCAGGGGCGGGGGAAGTGTCTTCATTTAGGAAAAAGCTGAAATACCCAGATCTATTAAAGCAATTCCACCAATGTTTTGATGGACTTCTCCATCTACATGTTTTAATTACACCCTTTCATTTCCTCCCCAGTACCAAAACATAAAACTGCTTACAAAGCAATTTTTTCCTAAAAAGCCTATTTTTATTTGGTTAAGCCTTTCTGTGAGAATGCCTGGGAGAAGCCAAAAGTGAGATTCCCCCTATCCCCTACCCAAAGGAAAAAAAAAAAAAAAAAAAAAGGAAGAATCAGATGGGAAAGGGTGTGTGGCTTTAATTTCTAATTTTTTAGACTTAACCACCAAATACTTAAAGAGTAAGATTTTTGGGACTTCCCTCATGATGCAGTGGCTAAGAATCTGCCTGCCAGTGCAGGGGACATGGGTTCGAGCCCTGGTCCGGGAAGATCCCACATGTCACGGAGCAACTAAGCCCATGCGCCACGACTACTGAGCCTGCATTCTAGAGCCCGCGAGCCACAACTACTGAGCCTGTGAGCCACAACTACTGAGCCTGCGTGCCTAGACCCCTGCTCCGCAGCAAGAGAAGCCACCGCAATGAGAAGCCCGCACACCGCAACGAAGAGTAGCCCCCACTCACCACAACTAGAGAAAGCCTGCGTGCAGCAACGAAGGCCCAACGCAACCAAAAATAATAAATAAATAAATTAATTAAAAAAACAAAAAAGATTCTTTACATGAGTCCTGTAAGCAAATGAGTATTTCCTTGGGGTTGAAAGTGAGATATTTCAGACAAAATGGGATATTTGGGGGCAAGTTCTGGAGTTTGCGTGGGGTGTGCTCTGGCCCATTTTCTCATGCTGTGCATCCTAACCTCCTCTCCCAGAGCGATGCCCCTTCTTCAGGGCTTTCTCCATCAGCTGTGCCTCCTGTTCCTTTACGTATCAACCCAGATCTTTGGGGAACGGGCTTGTGTCATTATTTCTTACGAGACAAAATCCCAAAGGTGTTGTAGTCACAGTACTTTCTCACTGCTCATCCTCAGATCACACTGCCGCATTCAGGGTTCTGCCCCACACCCCTGATGACCCAACGCCATGTCCAGTGTGTACTGGACACTGGTGAACATTTGTCATCTTGCCGGGGATGTTCATCACAAACTCATGCCTCCAGTGAAGGTCCACCTTCTAGTGATGGTCACCTGTCCCAAACGGGATAATCAGAATTCTTCTCCAATTTTTGAAGACTAGAATCTTAAAAGACAGTTCGTTCCTCTCCTTATTAAAACTATTAAATGTCTTTCCTTTATTTAAACCAAGTGGTCCTCAATCCTGCCTGCTCATTCGAGTCACCTTAGAGGAGCTCTACACAAGTAAGGATGCCCAAGCTCCACCCACGCAAGACTCTGAGTCAAATGGTCCAAGCATGGGTATATTTTAAAAAATTTTCCCAGGTGACCCCCATGTGCATCTAGGGTCGAGAACCCTGAACAGAGTCCCGTCGTGAGAGAGACAAGCCTAGAGAAGCATGGACGGGAATAAGTGCGTATGCATTTAGCATTTTGCCCCTGTGCAGGGCTCCTTGAGATGTACATCTGCTGCCTCTGCCTCTCAGCACCTGGGTGAGATGCCTCTGTCGGGGAGGGCACGGGCTTCCCTCCCATCACGTAAAGCTGCTGCTGGGATGTGGCCGCTCAGCCAGGCACTGCTTTTCCAAACCTTCCTTACATCTAGGAGGGGCCCCATGACAGGCTCTGTGCTGTGACCAGAGGTGGTTAAGAGCCTTCTTAACCTTCTCGTATGCCTTCCACTGGCTTGCTGGGCATGAGCGCTGCTATTTTGGAAGCCACCTGTAAACATGGCACAGACACGGAAGAGAAGAAATTCGTATCCTCGAATCATTGTTTCAAAGAGAGCTGTGAGGGCAAGAACACCTAGATTATGCCAGCAAGAAACAACATTCAATGTATTAAGGCATAGAAATGTTGGCATTTGTTTGTTGCAGCAACTGACATTACTCTAGTAGCCCGGCGGCTTCCCTGCTGTCTGATATACTGTACTACCTTGTTTATTTGGGGGGACAACATTTTTTCACCCCATCAGGGCTTGGTAGGTCTGTCTATTCCTGTGCTCTGCCCCCTCTCCTCCCTAGTTTGGTCCACAAGATGGGCTCATGAATCAGACTAGTCAAGTTCTCCATTTCTTGGGGGGGTGCATGAAAAGTTCAGGTCATGGTTTCATGACTCAAACTGGGTCAATGAGAATCTTCCCTTAGTCTCAACATAGGGCAGCGGGCAAAGGTGTTCTCTGCCCTAGGACTCCTATTGGGAGGGGCTTGCAAGATGGTGGCACCTTGTCCACTACAGGGGACAAGCTGGCTGCGGGATGAAGACAGTGAGTGAAGCAAGGAAGGGCTGAGTGATGGAGGGAGAGGCAGGGCCTGATGTCACTGTTTGAGTCTCTGGTCTGGTGGTGCCTGAAGCCAGTGCCTGGGTGTACTGCTTATGTGAGCTGAAAATTCATTAAAATGATTGTGTTTAGTTTTCATTTAGTTCCTTACTCTGCTTAGGCGAGTTGAGTTGGATTGGTGTTTCTGGCCAACACTCTGCCCCATGACGACTCTAGCTCCAGCTCACTTTCCAGACTTGTAGAGCTCACTTCCTGTCTCGCTGCTCCACTTGAGGGGCTAAGAGGCAGCTCAAAACTAACTTGCTACTCCTGGGCGTATATCCGGAAAAGAGGAAAGCTCTAATTTGAAAAGACACACGCAACCCAATGTTCACTGCACTACTGTTCACAATAGCCAAGACATGGAAGCAACCTCAGTGTCCATCAACAGATGTATGGATAAAGAAGAAGTGGGGGCTTCCCTGGTGGCGCAGTGGTTGAGAATCTGCCTGCCAATGCAGGGGACACGGATTCGAGCCCTGGTCTGGGAAGATCCCACGTGCTGCAGAGCAACTAGGCCCGTGAGCCACAACTACTGAGCCTGTGTGTCTGGAGCCTGTGCTCCGCAACAAGAGAGGCCGCGATAGTGAGAGGCCCACGCACCGCGATGAAGAGTGGCCCCGCTCGCCGCAACTAGAGAAAGCCCTCGCACAGAAACGAAGACCCAGCACAGCCAAAAATAAATAAATAAATAAATAAATAAATTTATTAAAAAAAAGAAGTGGTATATATATACCATGGACTACTACTCAGCCATAAAAAAGAATGAAATAAAGCCATTTGCAGCAACCTGGATGGACCTAGAGATTATCATACTAAGTGAAGTAAGTCAGACAGAGAACGACAAATATCATATGATATCACTTACATGTGGAACCTAAAAAATAGTACAAACGAACTTATTTATAAAACAGAAGCAGACTCACAGACATAGAAAACAAATTTATGGTTACCAAAGGGGATAGTGGGGCAGGGGGAGGGATAAACTGGGAATATGAGATTAACAGATGCACACCATCATATATAAAATAGATAAACAACATGGATTTACTGTATAGCACAAGGAACTATATTCAATATCTTGTAATAAACTACAACGGAAAAGATTCAAAAAAAAGAATATATATATATATATACACACACACACACACACACACACACACATATACATATATATGTATAACAGAATCATTTGCTCTACACCTGAAACTAAGACAATATTGTAAATCAACACTACTTCAATTAAAAAACAACCAAGGGACTTCCCTGTGGCGCAGTGGTTAAGAATCCACCTGCCAATGCAGGGGACAGGGGTTCGATCCCCGGTCCAGGAAGGTCCCACATGCCGCGGAGCAACTAAGCCCGTGAGCCACAGTTACTGAGCCTGCAAGCCACAACTACTGAAGCCCGTGCGCCTAGAGCCTGTGCTCCACAACAAGAGAAGCCACCGCAATGAGAAGCCCGCGCACTGCAACTAAGAGTAGACCCCGCTCGCCACAACTAGAGAAAGCCTGCGTGCAGCAACGAAGACCCAACACAGCCAAAAAATAAAGAAATTTATTTAAAAAAAATTATATATAAAAAAACAAACAACCAGACTTGCTGCAAAGGGAACTCTGGATTATGCCTGCTCCCAAGTCTGCTCATTTTTGAGTCTTTCCGTTTCAGTAAATGGCAGCATCTCGTAGCTTGAACCCAGAACCTAAGTTACTCTTGAGTCTTCTCCTTCCTCACTCTTGTATCCAATTTAGCAGCAACTCTTGACATTTCTGCTTTCAAAATATAACTTCCTCATATCTGTATTCTCTTACGTGCATTTCCTCCAAAATGGTTTCTCCAAAAAACCCCCTAAATGGGTTTTCAGCTTCCATCTTACCTCCCTAGAACTTCATTCTTTTGTAGACACCAGAATAATCTGAGAGATGTCCACTCTTTCTCCTGAAAACTTGCCAGTGACATTCCTTTGCTCTTAGAATAAAGTCTAGAATTCTTTACCAAGACCTTCAAGGCCTTGCACGGTCTGGCTCTTCCCTGCATTTCAACCTCAGCTCACATCACCACCCTTCACTTCTCACACTCCAGGGGCCTGGACTCTGCATTTCCAAGTCCCCTCCCAGTTCCTTTGTACCTTTGGGCCTTTACCCCTGCTGTTCCCACCTCCTGGGAAGTCATTCTTTTCTTCTTCCCACGGCCATCCTTCCACACAGAGGCCTCCCGGACCTATGTAATCCTATGTATTTCCTTCCTAGGACAGTCTGTAATTCTCTTGGCTACTTATTCCTTTGCTTGTTTATTACTTGCGTCTCTCCATTAGCATATAAACATCGTCAAGGCCATTCATAGCTGAATCTCTGGGCCTGTGTCTAGGGTATAGGTGGTGCTCAAAGCACAGCTCTCCTCTTCATGTGGCAGGCCCTAAGGGGGTCCTCACAATGCAGCCTGAAACCCCGCAGACTAGAAATTCTCTATGCTTCCTATTGGTTCCAGAGTTTGTGATTCTCCTGAACTAAATGTAAATCAAATATAATATCTTGATTAATATTCATTAGGTTGGAGTGATACAGGGACATAGAGCCTGGTAATTTAAGAGTTGTAGCTGTCTTCATGGAATAAGTTTTCCACTAGGAAGTTAACACTCTGTCAGTCTTAGTCTGCTTGGGCTGACATAACAAAATACCATAGACTTGACTCAAAGAACAGACATTTATTTCTCACAGTTCTGGAGGCTGGGAAGTCCAAGATCAAAATGCCAGCTGATTCAGTTCCTTGAGAGCCCTCTTCCTAGCTTGCCACTTTCTCCCTGTGTCCTCGTAGGGCAGAGACACATCTTTTTCTCTTCCTCTTCTTATAAGGCCAGAGTTTTATCTAATTAGGGCCCCACTCTTAGGGTTTAACTTAACCTTAGTTACCTCCTAAAAACCCCGCCTATAGATACTGTCACATTGTGAGTTAGGGCTTCAACCTGTGAATTCTGAAGGAACACAGTTCAGTTCACAGCAGTCTCTAATCTCTTTAAGCGCTTTCTCTCATTTGTTTTTCAGTACCTCAGCATTCCACGTGAGTAGTGCATCTTTGTATGAATCATAATATTACTGTAAACATGTCAAGTCCTAATGATTCAAGAAATCTGATAGAGGAAATAAGTTTACATCTTTAAGACAACTGTATAAAACCTTCTCATATACTCAAACACCTCATCTCAGTTTAAGGGACATTTGTACTTAAAGAATTTTAAGGAGAATTTCCAGCCTTTTGAGGTTTTAAACTAAGCACAAACTTTGTTTTTCTTTTCTTTCTTTTTTTTTTTTACTGAGTATAAGATCTGCATATTTCCTGGTTATAGAGGTAGGAAATAGAAGAAATTAATACTTCAATTTTGTTTTAATTGAATACTTGTAAGGAGCTCCCTTTTCCCACTCACGTTAAAATCTAACTCAAAACACATGAATTTGTAACACCTCAAATGCTGAAAAGATGTGGGCAACTATACGCCCGATTGTCTATTCTTTCTAGTTTGGTTATATTCAGTTGTCATTACGGTTATTGGTGAAATAGAGATGGAATGTTTAAAAATGGACTTTATTTTTTAGAGTTGTTTTAAATTAACAGCAAAACTGAGCAGAAAGTACAGAAATATCCTATATACTCCCTGCCTTTCCACCTTGGCTTCCCTCATGGTCACCCTCTCCCACAAGAGTGGTACATTTGTCACAACTGATGAACCTACACTGACACATCATCATCACCCGAAGTCCACAGTTTACATTAGAGTTCACTCTTGGTTTTATACGATTTATGAGTTTGGACAAACGTACAATGACATGAACCCACGATCAGAGTATCATACAAAATAGAGTCATTGTCCTAAACATCCTCTGTGTTCCACCTATTCATCCTCTTCCTCCAAAGCCCTGGCAGCCACTGATTCTTTTTACTCTCTCCATGGTTTTGCCTTTTCCAGATGTCATAGAGCTGGAATCATGACTATGTAGCCTTTTCAGATCAGCTTCTTTCACTTAGTAAAATGCATTTAAGTTTCCTCCAGGTCTTTTCATGGCTTCAGAGCTCATTTTTTTCTAGCGCTGAGTAACATTCCGTTGTCTGGATGAACCACAGTTTATTTATCTCTTCACCTACTGAATGCTTCTGAGTTTTGGCGATGGCGAACAGAGCTGCTATAAACATCTTCGTGCAGGTTTCTGTGTGGATACAGATTTTCAACTCATTTGGGAAAATACCAAGCGGAGTGCTTGCTGGATCATATGGTCAGAGTATGTTTAGTTTTGTAGAAATGTAATTTAAAAATTAACAAAATAACTTGTAGATGGTTAAATGTTCACCCCACCATAAGGGTGTCCTACGAGGGCGTCAGGCCAGGAGGGTGCATACTGGGTTGAAGTCCAGGGGGGAACTCCATCTGTTCAGTTCCCACAAAGCTGCCCCGGGAGCTGCCTTAGATCATTTTTTTTTTTTTAAAACATCTTTATTGAAGTATAATTGCCTTACAATGGTGTGTTAGTTTCTGCTTTATAACAAAGTGAATCAGTTATACATATACATATGTTCCCATATCTCTTCCCTCTTGCATCTCCCTCCCTCCCACCCTCCCCATCCCACCCCTCTAGGTGGTCACAAAGCACCGAGCTGATCTCCCTGTGCTATGTGGCTGCTTCCCACTAGCTATCTATTTTACATTTGGTAGTGTATATATGTCCATGACACTCTCTCACCCTGTCACATCTCACCCCTCCCCCTTCCCATATCCTCAAGTCCATTCTCTAGTAGGTCTGTGTCTTTATTCCTGTCTTGCCACTAGGTTCTTCATGGCCTTTTTTTCCCCTTAGAGTCCATATATATGTGTTAGCATACTGTATTTGTTTTTCTCTTTCTGACTTACTTCACTCTGTATGACAGACTCTAACTCCATCCACCTCATTACAAATACCTCCATTTCATTTCTTTTTATGGCTGAGTAATATTCCATTGTATATATGTGCCACATCTTTATCCATTCATCCGATGATGGACACTTAGGTTGCTTCCGTGTCCTGGCTATTGTAAATAGAGCTGCAATGAACATTTTGGTACATGACTCTTTTTGAACTATGGTTTTCTCAGGGTATATGCCCAGTAGTGGGATTGCTGGGTCGTATGGTAGTTCTATTTGTAGTTTTTTAAGGAACCTCCATACTGTTCTCCATAGTGGCTGTATCAATTTACATTCCCACCAACAGTGCAAGAGTGTTCCCTTTCCTCCACACCCTCTCCAGCAGTTATTGTTTCTAGATTTTTTGATGATGGCCATTCTGACCGGTGTGAGATGATATCTCATTGTAGTTTTTTTTTTTTTTTAAATTAATTAATTAATTTATTTATTTATTTTTGGCTGTGTTGGGTCTTCGTTTCTGTGCGAGGGCTTTCTCTAATTGTGGCAAGTGGAGGCCACTCTTCATCGCGGTGCGCGGGCCTCTCACCATCGTGGCCTCTCTCGTTGCGGAGCACAGGCTCCAGGTGCGCAGGCTCAGTAGTTGTGGCTCACGGGCCTAGTTGCTCCGTGGCATGTGGGATCTTCCCAGACCAGGGCTCGAACCCGTGTCCCCTGCATTAGCAGGCAGATTCTCAACCACTGCGCCACCAGGGAAGCCCTCATTGTAGTTTTGATTTGCATTTCTCTAATGATTAAAGATGTTGAGCATTCTTTCATGTGTCTGTAGGCCATCTGTATATCTTCTTTGGAGAAATGTCTATTTAGGTCTTCTGCCCATTTTTGGATTGGGTTGTTTGTTTTTTTGTTATTGAGCTGCATGAGCTGCTTGTAAATCTTGGAGATTAATCCTTTGTCAGTTGCTTCATTTGCAAATATTTTCTCCCATTCTGAGGGTTGTCTTTTGGTCTTGTTTATGGTTTCCTTTGCTGTGCAAAAGCTTTTAAGTTTCATTAGGTCCCATTTGTTTATTTGTGTTCTTATTTCCATTTCTCTGGGAGCTGGGTCAAAAAGAATCTTGCTGTGATGTATGTCATAGAGTGTTCTGCCTATGTTTTCCTCTAAGAGTTTGATAATGTCTGGCCTTACACTTAGGTCTTTAATCCATTTTGAGTTTATTTTTGTGCATGGTGTCAGGGAGTGTTCTAATTTCATACTTTTACATGTATCTGTCCAATTTTCCCAGCACCACTTATTGAAGAGGCTGTCTTTTCTCCACTCTGTATGCTTGCCTCCTTTATCAAAGATAAGGTGACCATATGTGCATGGGTTTATCTCTGGGCTTTCTATCCTGTTCCATTGATCTATATTTCTGTTTTTTGTGCCAGTACCAAACTGTCTTGATTACTGTAGCTTTGTAATATAGTCTGAAGTCAGGGAGCCTGATTCCCCCAGCTCCATTTTTTGTTCTCAAGATTGCTTTGGCTATTCGGGGTCTTTTGTGTTTCCATACAAATTGTGAAATTTTTTGTTCTAGTTCTGTGAAAAATGCCAGTGGTAGTTTGATAGGGATTGCATTGAATCTGTAGATTGCTTTGGGTAGTAGAGTCATTTTCACAATGTTGATTCTTCCAATCCAAGAACATGGTATATCTCTCCATCTATTTGTATCATCTTTAATTTCTTTCATCAGTGTCTTATAATTTTCTGAATACAGGTCTTTTGTCTCCTTAGGTAGGTTTATTCCTAGATATTTTATTCTTTTTGTTGCAACGGTAAACGGGAGTGTTTTCTTAATTTCACTTTCAGATTTTTCGTCATTAGTGTATAGAAATGCAAGAGATTTCTGTGCATTAATTTTGTATCCTGCTACTTTACCAAATTCATTGATTAGCTCTAGTAGTTTTCTGGTAGCATCTTTAGGATTCTCTACGTATAGTATCATGTCATCTGCAAACAGTGACAGCTTTACTTCTTCTTTTCCGATTTGGATTCCTTTTATTTCTTTTTCTTCTCTGATTGCTGTGGCTAACACTTCCAAAACTATGTTGAATAATAGTGGTGAGAGAGGGCAACCTTGTCTTGTTCCTGATCTTAGTGGAAATGGTTTCAGTTTTTCACCATTGAGGACAATGTTGGCTGTGGGTTTGTCATATATGGCCTTTATTATGTTGAGGAAAGTTCCCTCTATGCCTACTTTCTGCAGGGCTTTTATCGTAAATGGGTGTTGAATTTTGTCGAAAGCTTTCTCTGCATCTATTGAGATGATCATATGGTTTTTCTCCTTCAATTTGTTAATATGATGTATCACGTTGATTGATTTGTGTATATTGAAGAATCCTTGCATTCCTGGGATAAACCCCACTTGATCATGGTGTATGATCCTTTTAATGTGCTGTTGGATTCTGTTTGCTTGTATTTTGTTGAGGATTTTTGCATCTATGTTCATCAGTGATATTGGCCTGTAGTTTTCTTTCTTTGTGACATCTTTGTCTGGTTTTGGTATCAGGGTGGTGGTGGCCTCGTAGAATGAGTTTGGGAGTGTTCCTCCCTCTGCAATATTTTGGAAGAGTTTGAGAAGGATAGGTGTTAGCTCTTCTCTAAATGTTTGATAGAATTCACCTGTGAAGCCATCTGGTCCTGGGCTTTTGTTTGTTGGAAGGTTTTTAATCACAGTTTCAATTTCAGTGCTTGTGATTGGTCTGTTCATATTTTCTATTTCTTCCTGGTTCAGTCTCGGCAGGTTGTGCATTTCTAAGAATCTGTCCATTTCTTCCAGGTTGTCCATTTTATTGGCATAGAGTTGCTTGTAGTAATCTCTCATGATCTTTTGTATTTCTGCAGTGTCAGTGGTTACTTCTCCTTTTTCATTTCTAATTCTATTGATTTGAGTCTTCTCCCTTTTTCTCTTGATGAGTCTGGCTAATGGTTTATCAATTTTGTTTATCTTCTCAAAGAACCAGCTTTTAGTTTCATTGATTTTTGCTATTGTTTCCTTCATTTCTTTTTCATTTATTTCTGATCTGATCTTTATGATTTCTTTCCTTCTGCTAGCTTTGGGGTTTTTTTGCTCTTCTTTCTCTAATTGCTTCAGGTGCAAGGTTAGGTTGTTTATTCGAGATGTTTCCTGTTTCTTGAGGTAGGCTTGTATTGCTATAAACTTCCCTCTTAACACTGCTTTTGCTGCGTCCCATAGGTTTTGGGTCGTCGTGTCTCCATTGTCATTTGTTTCTAGGTATTTTTTGATTTCCCCTTTGATTTCTTCAGTGATCACTTCGTTATTAAGTAGTGTATTGTGTAGCCTCCATGTGTTTGTATTTTTTACAGACCTTTTCCTGTAATTGATATCCAGTCTCATAGCTTTGTGGTTGGAAAAGATACTTGATATGATTTCAATTTTCTTAAATTTACCAAGGCTTGATTTATGACCCAAGATATGATCTATCCTGGAGAATGTTCCATGAGCACTTGAGAAAAATGTGTATTCTGTTGTTTTTGGGTGGAATGTCCTATAAATATCAATTAAGTCCATCTTGTTTAATGTATCATTTAAAGCTTGTGTTTCCTTATTTATTTTCATTTTGGATGATCTGTCCATTGGTGAAAGTGGGGTGTTAAAGTCCCCTACTATGATTGTGTTGCTGTCGATTTCCCCTTTTATGGCTGTTAGTATTTGCCTTATGTATTGAGGTGCTCCTATGTTGGGTGCATAAATATTTACAATTGTTATACCTTCCTGTTGGATCGATCCCTTGATCATTATATAGTGTCCTTCTTTGTCTCTTGTAATAGTCTTTATTTTAAAGTCTATTTTGTCTGATATGAGAATTGCTACTCCAGCTTTCTTTTGATTTCCATTTGCATGGAATATCTTTTTCCATCCCCTCACTTTCAGTCTGTATGTGTCTCTAGGTCTGAAGTGGGTCTCTTGTAGACAGCATATATATGGGTCTTGTTTTTGTATTCATTCAGCCAGTCTGTGTCTTTTGGTGGGAGCATTTAATCCATTTACATTTAAGGTAATTATCGATATGTATGTTCCTATTCCCATTTTCTTAAATGTTTTGGGTTTGTTATTGTAGGTGTTTTCCTTCTCTTGTGTTTCTTGCCTAGAGAAGTTCCTTTAGCATTTGTTGTAAAGCTGGTTTGGTGGTGCTGAACTCTCTCAGCTTTTGCTTGTCTGTAAAGGTTTTAATTTCTCCATCAAATCTGAATGAGATCCTTGCTGGGTAGAGTAATCTTGGTTGTAGGTTTTTCTCCTTCATCACTTTAAGTATATCCTGCCACTCCCTTCTGGCTTGCAGAGTTTCTGCTGAAAGATCAGCTGTTAACCTTATGGGGATTCCCTTATGTGTTATTTGTTGTTTTTCCCTTGCTGCTTTTAATATGTTTTCTTTATATTTAATTTTTGACAGTTTGATTAATATGTATCTTGGCGTGTTTCTCCTTGGATTTATCCTGTATGGGACTCTCTGTGCTTCCAGGACTTGATTAACTATTTCCTTTCCCATATTAGGGAAGTTTTCAACTATAATCTCTTCAAATATTTTCTCAGTCCCTTTCTTTTTCTCTTCTTCTTCTGGGACCCCTATAATTCGAATGTTGGTGCGTTTAATGTTGTCCCAGAGGTCCCTGAGACTGTCCTCAGTTCTTTTCATTCCTTTTTCTTTATCCTGCTCTGCAGTAGTTATTTCCACCATTTTATCTTCCAGGTCACTTATCCGTTCTTCTGCCTCAGTTATTCTGCTATTAATCCCATCTAGAGTATTTTTAATTTCATTTATTGCATTTTTCATCATTGCTTGGTTTCTCTTTAGTTCTTCTACGTCCTTGTTAAATGTTTCTTGCATTTTGTCTATTCTATTTCCAAGATTTTGGATCATCCTTACTATCATTATTCTGAATTCTTTTTCAGGTAGACTACCTATTTCCTCTTCATTTGTTAGGTCTAGTGTGTTTTGACCCTGCTCCTTCATCTGCTGTGTGTTTTTCTGTCATCTCATTTTGCTTATCTTACTGTGTTTGGGGTCTCCTTTTCACAGGCTGCAGGTTCGTAGTTCCCGTTGTTTTTGGTATGTCCCCAGTGGCTAAGGTTGGTTCAGTGGGTTGTGTAGGCTTCCTGGTGGAGGGAACTAGTGCCTGTGTTCTGGTGGATGAGGCTGGATCTTGTCTTTCTGGTGGGGACATCCATGTCTGGTGGTGTATTTTGGGGTGTCTGTGGCCTTATTATGATTTTAGGCAGCCTCTCTGCTAATGGATGGGGCTGTGTTCCTGTCTTGCTAGTTGTTTGGCATAGGGTGTCCAGCACTGTAGCTTGCTGGTCGTTGAGTGAAGCTGGGTCTTGATGTTGAGATGGAGATCTCTGAGAGATTTTCGCCATTTGGTATTACGTGGAGCTGGGAGGTCTCTTGTGGACCAGTGTCCTGAAGTTGGCTCTCCCACCTCAGAGGCACAGCCCTGATGCCTGGCTGGAGCACCAAGAGCCTTTCATCCACATGGCTCAGAGTAAAAGGGAGAAAAAATAGAAAGAAAGAAAGAAAGAGGATATAATATAGTGAAGTAAAATAAAGCTATTATAAAGCAAAGCTATACAGACAAAATCTCACCCAGAAGCATATACATATACACTCACAAAAAAAGGAAAAGGGGAAAAATTAATATATCCTGCTCCCAAAGTCCACCTCCTGAATTTGGGATGATTCGTTGTCTATTCAGGTATTCAACAGATGCAGGCACATCAAGTTGTTTGTGGAGTTTTAATCCGCTGCTCCTGAGGCTGCTGGGAGAGATTTCCCTTTCTCTTCTTTGTTTGCACAGCTCCCGAGGTTCAGCTTTGGATTTGGACCCGCCTCTGCGTGTAGGTCGCCTGAGGGCGTCTGTTCCCCGCCCAGACAGAACGGGGTTAAAGGAGCAGCTGCTTCGGGGGCTCTGGCTCACTCAGGCGGGGGGAGGGAGCGGTACGGAGGAGGCGGGGCGAGCCTGCGGCGTCAGAGGCGTCGTGACGTTGCAGCAGCGTGAGACGCGCCGTGCGTTCTCCCGGGAAGTTGTCCCTGGATCACGGGAGCCTGGCCGTGGCAGGCTGCACCGGCTCCCGGGAGGGGCGGTGTGGAGAGTGACCTGTGCTCGCACACAGGCTTCTTGGTGGCGGCAGCAGCAGCCTTAGCGTCTCATGCCCGTCTCTGGGGTCCGCGCTGGTCTCTGGAGCTCGTTTAGGCGGCGCTCTGAATCCCCTCTCCTTGCGGGACAGGAAACAAAGAGGCAAGAAAAAGTCTCTTGCCTCTTCCGCAGCTGCAGACTTTTTCCCGGACTCCCTCCTGGCTAGCTGTGGCGCACTAACCCCTTCAGGCTGTGTTCACACCGCCAACCCCAGTCCTCTCCCTGCATCCAACCGAGGCCCGAGCCTCAGCTCCCAGCCCCGCCCGCCCCGGCGGGGGAGCAGACAAGCCTCTCGGGCTGGTGAGTGCTGCTCGGCGCCGAGCCTCTGTGCGGGAGTCTCTCCGCTTTGCCCTCCGCACCACTGTGGCTGCGCTCTCCTCCGTGGCTCCGAAGCTTCCCCCCTCCGCCACCCGCAGTCTCTGCCCGCGAAGGGGCTCCTAGTGTGTGGAAACCTTTCCTCCTTCACGGCTCCCTCCCACTGGTGCAGGTCCCGTCCCTATTCTTTGTCTCTGTTTTTTCTTTTTTCTTTTGCCCTACCCAAGTACGTGGGGAGTTTCTTGCCTTTTGGGAGGTCTGACGTTTTCTGCCAGAGTTCAGTGGGTGTTCTGTAGGAGCAGTTCCACGTGTAGATGTATTTCTAATGTATCTGTGGGAAGGAAGGTGATCTCCGCGTCTTACTCTTCCGCCATCTTCTCTACCCTCCTGCCTTAGATCTTGTTCGCAGTCTTTTCCTCCTTGGGGCCTGGCCTGGTATCTAGTCTTAGAGCTAGTTTGCCCATTTCTTCTCTTTCCTAGAGAATTCATCTTCTCCAAGTTTGCTGGGATGGGGAGTGAAAAATTTTGTGTCTCTATTGTACACCTTGAATGTATCCCTTCCTCTTAAACGCCCCATTCGCCTAGGACGCATCTGAAACCCAGAGAGCCATCTGCCATCTGCTGAGTCTCAGATTTAATTCAAATGCAGGCCTCAAGGTTAAAGGGCCTGTTTGCCTCGGTCTCCAACAGCCTTTAAAAGTCAATCCCCATAAAAAGCTTCATTCTTCCCCTGTCCAGAAAAAACCTTTTTTTGTCTTTTACCCTAAATATATTTGCTCTACACCAGTAGGTGGCAGTATTTCTGTGCTTTTCTCCCCTCCATGCTCTCCTAAAAACAGGATTGATGGGAAAGCAGAGTGGCTTGGAACAGTATGAAGGGTTCCCCTCCCCACCCCAAAGGAGCACATTACTGTGTTAATTTTGTTCATTTGAGAACAGATGATCTTTTACTTTTTCAAGTTTTAAACTCTAAAATTCTTTTTATTTTGAAACCATCTCAAATTTACCTAAAAGTTGCAATTATAGTACAAGACCCTTAGCTTTTTCAGAATATTTTGAGAGTTAGTTGCTGTTGTGAGGTGGCATCACCACCGAGTACTTTGTATTTCCTGCAGACAAGGGCATTCTCCTACACAGACTCTAGACGGCCTTCAAAGTCAGAATATTGGCAGTTGTGCGTCACTATCCCGTAAGCCTCAGATACCGTTCAAGTTTCACTTCTTGTTCCAGTGATGCCCTCTACAGCAGACGGACCCAGTCCGGAATGACCACTGCATTGAGTGACCATGTTCCCTCCCTTAGAAGCTGCCACGGTGTAGCTAGGAGTTCCCTGCATCACAGAGCCTGTGGAAATGATGATGCAGGAAAGAACACTCCTTTCTTTGTTTGCGAGTCTGATCCATCTGGATAGAGTATTTAGCCTACATGCTGAGTCTTGTAAAGGCTCCAAACAGGAAGCCTCTAAATTAGCCAGCAGCGAAGTTTCTAAGGTATGCTGATTTCAATCACTGTTAGCAGTTCTCTTTCTTACTCACAACAAAATAATTCCCTTTAGGCAAGAGCTCAGCCTTCAAGATCTTTTTTTTTTTTTTTTTCCAAATCCTTTGTTCTGATTTATTTAGGTTACCGGGATGCCATATTCAGTTTTCAGACATTTTCACCAACCGCAGTTGAGGACAACCGTGCGTGGGTGTCAACCATGATGTTGCTTTTCGATTTGACTCCCTCCACTTCCTGCCAAGGAGTTTCTTTCTACGAGAAGGTAATCAGATTTGTGTAGGTTCTATGTCTTAGTTCTTATTTCTTTAAATATTTCACTTGTTCCCTCCATCTATTTCTCTTCTTGGGAAAATCCACTATTCTCTAAGATTTAGTGTAATGGTGCCTTTTTTGGACACCTTAGGCCAAATTGGTCATTCCCCTGCGCTCTATCTGCCCCTCTCTCTGTCCTGCTACTCGCTGGTCTATATTGTAACGATTTGCTTCTAGATCTCTTCTCTCCACAAGGCTTGGGGTTTATCCAGGGTGGCAATCGGTCTGTATTCATTTTGTATCCCTATTGCCTACGACAGGGCTTGACATCTAACAATGGTCAACTTCAACCGCTCTTTCCTTTAGATATTTCTTCTCATATTTTAGTCTAACATTTTTCTCAACTTAGATGGCACATGTTTTTAGTTGTGGAAAGTGGAATAGAAAGCATTATCCCATAGGCTGATGACATGGTTTCATTATCAATAACTAGGAGCTGTCTTAATAGACATCGAATTATTGTCAGAGAACATAAGATAGTCTCTTTGAAAACCTAAACTGTCATTTTATTTTTTTAAATTTTATTTTAAATTTAATTAATTAATTTATTTTGGTTGGGCTGGGTCGTAGTTGTCGCAGGTAGGCTTCTTAGTTGCAGCTCACGAGCTCTTAGTTGTGGCGGGCATGTGGGATCTAGTTTCCTGACCAGGGATCGAACCCAGGCCCCCTGCATTGGGAACGCAGAGTCTTAACCACTGTGCCACCAGGGAAGTCCCTAAACTGTCATTTTCAAGGCTTGTTGCTAACGACTCTACATAGCTCAATTGCTTTAAACTTCTTGAAAGTTAAAATGTTTCAAGATGTTTCTGGCTCTTTACTAAGATTTTTAAAAATGGCTGCAAACAGCGTTTGGTAAGATTCATTAAAGACACTTGCCTGGTGAGAATTATCGTGGGTGTCCATGGCCTGCGACTTGACTTTAAGGGTCCATTTGTCTGCAGGCTGAAGTAGACCTAGAACTGCCCTCTGGGGAAGACCACGTCTCCTGCCGCCTCTAGGGCAGCCTCCTTGTAGAGCGAACGGCCTTCTGCTTGTGCACATTGTAGTTTGTTCTCTAAACCTCCCCCCTGCAAGCTAACTGACAAAGTGAAGGGGTGCGGACCTGACTGTACTTTGTAATATATAATCTGCACTTCAGATAGTTCCCAGAGTAAAACCCCAAACTCTCTGCTGACCAATATTTATAAAGACCAAGAAATAATATTTATAGGAGTTTGTCTGAAGCATAATGCTCGGTACATCCCATGGAAATCCTTCATAAGTGATAGGTTTTGCTCTCTCACTGTCATTCTCATCTGCTTCCTCCTCCTTGCTGTTATTATGATAAAGGGGACGCAATGCACCTGTTCCCTAGGTTTTGCTAGATCCCCTAGCAGTCATTCTTGGACTGGATGGACCGCTGAAGTGCTATCCACACACACCGCACTCGTTTGGTGTTTTGTAGAGCTCCGTTTCCTAAATGGGTGAGCCGTATAAGACAGTGGTTGAGAGCTTGAGCTTCGGAGACATGTTCCTGATTTGAATCCTTGCTCTAACCCTGGTCATTCCCCTTGCCGCCTGTGTGACCACTGGCAAGTTACCTGATCTCTCTAAGTCTCCGTTTCCCCTTCTGCAACATAGGGTGAGAATACCCTTGACGGGGTGGCAGCACCAATTAAACAAATAATTCATATGCAGCATTTAGCACAGTGCCTGAGCCCTAGTAAGTACTCAATATATTTTCAAAAACTATTTTAACATAGTTATTAACTGCACGTTGGTGTGCCGTCATTGGCCCACATGGGAGTAACATTAAAAGACAGAGGTCCCCTGTGGTGTTGCAGTCGGGATTTGCGGGGGTAACGGATATCCAGGGGAAGATCACTCCCCGAAAGCCTTGGGGTCGGGTGGGCTCCTGGTGGCTTACAGGAATAGCCAAGAGACCAGCGTGGCTGGAGAGCGAGGGACTGGGGGCTGGGGGAGTAGTTCACTTAGGCCTGTGGCCTCTGGAAGGATACTGGCTTTCGCTCTGCGTGAGATGGGAGCCAATGGAGAGTGTGGGTGTGGAAGATGCTGTTCATTGCATCTCACAGTTTTCTCCTCCCTCCCTCCCTCTTTCTTTCTCTCTCTCTCTTTCTTTTTCTTTCTCCCTCCCTCC